>NW_024427625.1:0-150764 GCF_017562075.2 Anopheles merus | reverse complement strand
CGAGCAAAACTTTCCACCTGCGTCTGATGCGAGAATGCGTGCCGACCTTCGCCTCGCAGTACGCCTGCCAATTCCGCGTGCTTTTACGATCGATCTCCGGCACTCAGCAGTAGGTTGGGTCTGACCTGCAGCATCTTGAGTGAATTTATGCATGTTGTGTGCGTGTACTTATTCCCCCAAACGGCAAAGGATCGACTTTGATATGTTTATTTACTCAAAACGTTTGCAGCGCACCGCTTCCCAGGCTTTCTTTCCTCTCCTTCTTTTCTTCACCCTGTTTATTTGTGTGTTGTTGCTATTTCTCCCCCTCCAGCCCTTCCCCCGTGCAATTCCGGGTGTGTGAATTTGCAATTTTTTTTTTTTTGCCTCTTCCAGCGCACCGGGAGTGTCGGGCAACAATCGAAGCAAGCATGCTCGGTGCATGTTTATTGCAGATCGGATTGAAGTGGAGTGTTTATGGAGAGTCAATGATGTGTGTTGTTGTGGTGCGAGGTAGGGGACGGGCGGGTGAGTTTAGAGAGGAAGCATAAGAAGGATTACGTCGATTGATGCTGCAGCACCGGTGGACGTGTGAGCGGACGAGCTTGTGGTAAATATTTTGCACATATTGAAGTACACGTGAGGGAAGAGGGAAAAATACACCGAAGCGAACAACACACTGATGATTGAAGTCGAATATTTACATGGAGCGCTCGAAACCCATTGGGTGAGTGATTGAATGGTGTAGAAATGCAGCATTGCTATTGATTTCTATTGCAGGAAATTTTATGCATCATTTTGACATATTTTGGGAGATATTGGGGTAGAGGGGCGCGCATTCGACTGTGATGGATGCAATGAGTGTTATAGCAAACAGTCAATTTTTGATAGCAGAGGTTGTTAATTTTGGATATTCAGAAATTTGATGGAATCCCACATTTTTGTGGGGGAGTAAATAAATCCAGGTATGCATGAAGGCTGTCTAAAAATGAAGCATTTCCCAATAGATCTGGAGTTTATACAGACACCATACCATAGGCCTGGAGCTGATCCCAAGCTCGAAAATGTTTAGAAATAATAATGAACCCAAATAAGTCCTGAAGCAGATCCGTTACTCATACGATCCTGGAATGTGATCGGTCCTGGAACACTTTTAAACTCGCACTGGTCCTAGAACTGATCCCAAAATCATACCAGTTTTGGAGCTTAAATAGATCCCTACAAGCCCTGAAATTGTTCTTCAACCAAAGAAGGACTTAAAATTGATCCTACGTCCTTCTGATCAACTACGCTTGATTGGTCCCGAACTCTTAATGGACGTGGAACTAATTCTGATCCGATATTGGTCTGAGACTAATCATGAAGTCATACTGCTCTGGGAACTAAACCTAATGCTAGTTCTGCTACAGATTCTGAAATAATTCTGATCCCGAAACTAATGCTGAACTCAAATAGATCCAAGAATATTCCTGATTCTCTACAAATCCACAAACTAATCGCGAGTCTATACCGAACTTTGAAATGGTTCCAACCCCTACCGATCTATGCAATGATCTTGAAACCATATCGATGCTGAAATTGTCCCTGAAACTCCCATAATGTCCCAGGAAGTGATGCTGAACCAATACTGTTTCTAAAACAACTATTGAGCTTATTTCAATGCAAGATCTTGCGAATCATTCCAGGTCCAAAAACCGGTACAAACTATCAAACCAAATGCCTATTGCGCCTAAAGCGAATGTGTATAGCGAGATGCTAACATTGATTTGAATGCTTTGCATACACAATTTATTAAAGCCAACCTGATTGATCCAAATTTCCATCCACAAAAAGTGCATCCCTTGGGACTAATCAGCCAAACCCTCCCATCAATACATCAATACCAGCCGCCTGCAGCATTGCACATAATTTCCACAATTATCTCGGTAGCGTGAGCTTATTATAGAGTTCACTTTGAACCACCATCGCTGGACCGGCATTGATATTGATTCGTTTAATTTACAAAGACCCTGGCATCCCTGGCATTATGAGTTGCCTGAAGGCATTGCTCTCGCCCCGTTTAAGGTTGAAGGCCCATTTCCCAAGCTTAAAGAATCCGCCGCCTATCTCGATGTATACCTTTCACCCTATCGATTGTACTGACCGGGACAGCCATATCGATAACATAAATATCGATTTTGGCATCACACAATACATCTGTCCGCCCCGTATGGCACGAGTTTGTCGCTCAATCGTTTAGAAAGCCCGCTCAAGCAAAAGGATGCGGCCAGCCGTACCGGGGGAGGCTGAACCGTGGGACTATTTTAATTGCCAATCATGTAATTTGCTTTGATCAGATTGCGCTATGATACCGTCTTAAAAGGGATGCGTCGCACCGGACGATCCAACAACAGTCGCAATTATGAATAATTTCCCTCAATTTATTATCATTATTATTAATGCTGCATCGGATATGGATGGGGCTATTTCTATGCATACGCCCTTTCCCGTCACATTACAGGCCGCGACCGTTTTGCGCCCCCAGACGGTGGTCCGGGCCGACTGAACATCCGCTGCCTGTTGGAACATTCTTCCGTGTTTCCATCAGCGATAACAGCGCGCGCCCGAACACAATCGAACGTCTCAATTTCTTGACACATAGTGGCCATGAATGTTGGGGCCAGGAGCTACGGCAAACCAAACGACAATCGTACGCTTTTCAGCACGATGCAATCAGGGCGATGGCATACGACGCACGCCGCCGGTTACGGGGTTGGATGGTTATCCGCAATCAACTTCACCTGACCGCACCCGCCCGAGAATTCCTGCGAAATAATTATTATCCTTTGAAATGTTAATAAAGTAACACTATCATTAACCATCGGAGCAGATTTCATTTCGAACGGCAAACGGCCCTACCACTAAATTGACTACCGGCGCGTGGTATCAGCAGAAGCAGCAGGCAGCAACATCATTCTACTCAACGTGACGGAGAGATGACGGAACGGTTTCGTTCCCGACATCCGACATCTGACCGCAGCAGCGGCGTTGCTTGGTGCGAACGTGAAAGACGGAGCGTTATCTGCTGGGATGATACGGCTAAACATCAAACAGTTAGCTCAAGTGGTTGAATAAATTAGGATTCTACTGACAGAGATTTCTACCTCGCACTCCTTCCTTCCGACCATGCTCGTCCCCCTCTGTGTCCAATAAATCAGAGAATCATGGAAGGAAAGACAATTCTCATTCGCAACCAACCGACAAACGGCAAACGGATACTCGAATTAGTTGTCGTCATAAAATTATCCCGTTAAGAAAGATGGCAGAGTATTACGCGCGGGAGAGCATGGAACCAGTTCTAGGAAGATACGGATTCTCTGATGAAGAGATTTCCTTCAAACAACGGGCGGAGAAATGAAAAGCGTCCTTAAACGCGTTTTGTCACCATGGAAGACATTGCTTGAAAATGTATTTAGGAAATATGTTTCTACCGGATGATTTGTATCGCACCAATCAACCGGCATATATAATAAAAATACAGTTATTAGTTTCGTGAATTGTATTTAAATAACAAAGAAGGTTAAACTCATTGCCAAGATAAAATAAAATATATATGATAAATAAATAAATCATTATAAAATTCAATTATAGTAGCCTTAAAATGGGTTCACAATGAATGAGTAATTACAACAATCAATCAATAACAAATAAGTGAAGTAGTAAACATCTTAAAGAAGTATCTCAATACACCCAAATACAGTATTTTATTTGTTTTTTTTTTCTCTATTCTTTGTCAACACAGAATTGTGTCATCGTTGAGCGTCTGGTTGACAACCATCCTCGTTATCTGCATTGAACATCCTATTAGACCGCTTATGCTTCACTTAATCGGTGCACTCAACAGCTTTGCTCTTCTTGTTATCTTGACACTATAAAAGATTGTTCAGAGGAATTGCATTCTAGGAAACTTGTTCTATTCCTCTGGTACCGAAAGGTAACGATATAAAAGATAGAGTTACGGATCGAGAAAGAATTCAATAAGTGAGTGTTTAAAGCGTGTTAATCTTTTTGATAATGGAAAAAATAATTGAATTTTTAAAAACAATACAAAAAGGGTAAAAACTACCCATTTTTCAAGCTTAAAACTGTAGACATATTCAAGTTAAATTAACTTTAATAACATGTACTTTAAACCGAGATAGATAACTGAATGATAAGGGTAAATATGTAACATTAAAACCATTGCCATTAAATGTTGCCTCTAAGAACTTCTTTTGACAGCATACTTTACTGTTTACCTTTAACTATTGTATGTTGTGGTGTATTAACGGAACCGATGGAATCGCAGGTGATCTGGTCAAGAATGGAGGCGCACGACTAAAAACCAAGATTCATCTAATTGTTACTGAGGTGTGGGATAGCGAATCGATGCCTTGTGATTGGAATCTCGGCATCGTCTACCCCATATACGAGAAGGGAGACAGGTTGGACTGGAACAACTACAGGGGTATCGAACAGATAGTCGGAAACTATCAAAGAGCATTCCGAAACAGAAAATCAACCACTCACCAGAACTTCACCCTTCGACAGATCTTGGAGAATATGGCTGAATACAGACACGACACGTAGCATCTCTTCATTGACTTCAAATCTGCATATGATAGCATAGCCAGGGTAAAACTGCATGATGCTATGAGCTCTTTTGGAATCCCGGCCAAACTGATAAGGCTAGTTAGAATGACTATGACCAACGTCACTTGCCAAGTGAAGGTGGATGGAAAACTCTCAGAGCCTTTGCTACCACCAAAAGTCTGCAGGGGTAGTGTCGGATCTAACGGTAGGCGGACTAGACGGTCGCCTGGGGCCCCGCCGATTTAGGGGCCACGTAGATCGCCTTTCTATAGTATGCCGTATGCACAGAGTACTAGTGACAAGGGCCCCGGAAGGATGGCCGTTGGGGCCCCGATGCTGGCGAATCATTTGCACCCCCCCCTCCCTCCCCCAACAGCAAGTTTAGTGCCGCTACCTTCCCCCCCCCTCCCCAACAACATTTGCAGGGGGCTTCAACTCGTCTTTCCGCCTAGGGCCCCCGATATCCTTAATCCGCCACTGGCCCGGGGTATAGGCTTGACTGTCTCCTATTCAACTGGACGCTAGAGAGATCGGTGACTCGAGGGTGAAGAATACGGGAACCATCTTCTATAAGTCAACCCAGATACTGGCATACGCTGATGATATAGACATCATTGGTCTGCGGCTCTCCTATGTAGCAGAAGCCTACCAAGGGATTAGGCAGGCGGCAGAGAGCCTCGGATTGCAGATAAACGAGACAAAGATGAAACTGATGGTGCGGGCCTACCAATAAATAATCAGAATCTACATAGGCGTGATGTACAGATAGGTGAACGCACTTTTGAAGTCGTCCCAGAATTCACCTATCTGGGGTCAAAGGTCAGCAACGACAACAGCATGGAAGCTGAGTTGCGTGCAAGGATGCTGGCTGCCAACCGATCATTCTATAGCCTGAGAACGCAGTGTACCTCAAAGAACCTGTCGCGACGGACGCAGGTATACACCTATATACGGACGGACGGCACCTATATAGTTCCGGTACTCACATACGCCTCTGAGACATGGACTCTGTCCAAATCTGACGAAACCCCGCGGTGCCTTAGCCGCTTTCGAGGGGACAATGCTCAAAAGGATTCCTTGCCCCGGTATGTATGAAAGCACAATGAAGGAGGCCGCTGAAATTTTTCATGTATGCATCAGTAAATGATATTTTATAAATGGCCACTTTTGTCACGATATTTTGATAAATTCAGCATCAGAAAACCCGCTCTCAACAATCACCCTAAAAATAGCCCAATTAAACGGAACTGCTAAATAAATTGATCGGATTGTTTGGAACAGCTTGCATACAATGAAATACAAAGTGTTAAGAAAATACAAATACATAATTTTATTCCTACCAATTTGCACGTACATCCACACGCTGTGATGGAAAGGTCGGCTAAACCAAACCGAATTCCATCACCCACACGACACCACGGCCACGGTCCTGGCCACTCGAGCAATCAACAGTCTTCCACGAAAGGACACGGCTCGTTTCTCTTTGCGTGAATTGTATTGCCACGTTCAGACGCACTACCCCCATCCGCGCTAGAATTGGTGTAACAATTTAGCAGATAATTTTCGTCACATTTGTTCACGAGCGCCATGCGCGCCATGGGCGGTTTTGGACTGGGCGATTTGATACTCCCCTCGCTTTTGCAAATAGCAGTACAATTACGCTCACCGCTGGCCACCCAAAACCGCAACGCATGCAGCCCCCGTAATGCCCCTACATGTACAGACTAATCCAATTGATGTAGGACGAGATGCGCGTGGCAACGATCGGTTCACCGCCGGCACACTGCCGGTCGTAGCTGTACAGCCCGACCAGATATGGCAAATAGATGTTGTTGGTGCGCTGCAGCGTAATAAACGGATTGCCCTTGCGCCCACAGTTCGGTGCGTCGGCACCGTCCGGTCGCAGCCGGAACTCCTGCCAGCAGAGCTGATCGTTCGTCAGCTCGGTGTGCGAAGTGAACAGCTGGCAGTCCCGGTTGTGTACCACGTTCTTGTCCCGCGCCGTCAGCGATTGACCGTCGAAGTGTACCTCCTGGCCGTAGTACGGGGTGCGGTTCAGGTCGCGCCACAGGCAGGCCGGAATTGCATTTTCGTTGACGCTGGAAAAGTGGGGATGAAAAAAAAATAAAACAAAATGTAAAGAAAGAATTTGAATTTGCCTAAAAATAACTAGAATTTAATGTGACTCGTACAAACACTGTTTAAAGTGTTGGGTAAAGGAACACATTTTCTACCAGGGAATTGTGTCCTTCGTTAATGCAATCGAACCTTCCAGCACGACCAGCCCCGTGCAACAAATCTAATCAAATATTAGCTTTGTTCCGTTCGAACTCGGCATTGGGTATAATTTATTTAAAATCTAATTTCAAGTATCATCCCTCTGCACACTCACGCTGGTGTGAACAAGGTCCGACACCATCGAAAGCTCAAATACCACCGCAACACAGTGCACAGTGCCCGTGAGCTTTGATCGTTTAGCTCTCGTCGGTGCATACCAGCACACCTTGGTACGTTCGTCGCCACACCACACCAGCAATCCCGTAGTCCGTATTATTAGCAAATGATTGAACCAACATTGATGGTGCATTCGCTTGCTTGCATTGCTAAGCCTAGTGTTTGTCCGTGCCTAGTACTTACAGTACGTCCGATTCCAGCTTCAGCACCGCAATGTCATTGTCGTGCGTTTTCGCATTGTAACTCGGGTACCGGATCGTTTCCTTCACGCGTATGATCTGTGCCGCACCGTCGTAGATTCTGGCGACATTCGTTTCGCCGACACTGACCACTTCCGGGCTGCGTCTGGAATGTTGCACCAGCAACGAGGGACAGAAATCGAGGAAAGCGTAATTAAATTATCAGCGCCTGACGGTCGAGCGAAAAACGATTCCCGGGCTCCGGGATTTACAGAGAGCTCTTGAAAGCTCAGCCGCAACACACCGTACCTTCGCACACTGTTAGCACAGCCCGCCGTCGTGAGCACCGTGCTCAGGTTAATTAACGTGCCCGTGCAGTGCCAGGCGGTGGCCGTCTTGTTGACCTTCCAGCCAATCATCACCGAGTGCGGATGGGCACCGTCCTCGAGCGGCAGGGCGGTCCCCCGGTCGCCTACAAAGTCGGCGTACTTCTTGCGGAACCGCTGGTAGTTTGTTTCGCACTCGGTCAGCAGCGGCAGGTGGGCGGTCGCGATGAAGGAGTTCACCGGACAGCACACAATGGGGGCCGTCTCGTTCGTGCACACCTTCACCACATCCTTGGCGAGCGCCCGGTGCGAACAGTGGTCGATGTGGACGCACACGCCCGCCTCCCGGTCCGACGCCTCGCAGATGTAGTCCAGCGCCAGCTCCTTCTCCATCAGCACCTGCGGTACGGTCTGCACTTTGGTCGCCTTGTAGATGACCGTGTCCATCCAGTCGCGGAACGCGATCGCTCGCGAGGCAACGAGCGGCCGCCGTCCGAACCCGCAGTCCGGTGCGTACGAGCTTACGCCCACGAGATCCTCCGGGAAGGGGTTCGGGTCGGTGTGCGGGCGAATCTCGCCGAGCACCTCGTTACCGTTCCATGGTTCGCACGCACCCGGCACGAGATGATCGCCGCCCGAGCCGAGACAGAACTGGGTGGCGTTCAGCCCGCTCTTCAGTATACCGTAGCCCTTGTACGCTTCGGTACAGTTGGCGTTTGCCACCCGCTGCAGCGTGGCCGTTACGTAGCGTTCCGTGCCGTCCGCATTGCCATCCGTGCGCCCGTCATCGTTCAGGTTGTACGGTCCGATGCCGAACGTTAGGTACTCGCTTTGATCTTCCTCGCCCGGTGCTCCGATGCATGACACCGCCTTCCAGTCGTATCGATTACTGCCGGGCAGTGCGCGGTGGATTGGGGCAAAGCGGCAAATTTATGTGCGGAAAAAAAGGTAAAGCAAAGTTTAGGTTAAAATTTAATGCTTTGAAGTACGATGGAGCCATTCCAGAACCTGGAAAGGAATGCCAAATTCACGGGGTTGTCTTGCTCCTGCTCTGTTTATCTTTAATTGAAGCTTTTGATACGAAAAAGAAAGTATCTCAGAAAGAAGACCCCTTAGAGCGGAACCTTTGTAAACCCCTTTTAGTTAATCCAACTCTGATGACTTCAGTAAACGCATCAAGACTTGATACATAATTTTAGAATTTTCGCTTATTGCTTGAACAATCAGTTTGCAGCTAAATTGTAAAACGATAACCAATACCATTGTCGTGCAATTTCAGTTCCAATGCCAATCAAGGATCGTAAATAATTCCTTGAATATTAATTTTTGAGTTGAAAGCGATGCTATGTCATCCCATTCTTCACCAATATTTAACTCTAACATTCAATGAATCTGAATAAGAATGAGCTCATTACGGAATCCACATGCTTGTTTAGCTGTTTTTCTCTTTTATGTAGTTTATACTTAAAAGAAAACTGTACTCTTCATTAATCTGCTCTTTTTTTTTTGTTTTCATTATAAGAGTAAAGAAACAAATTTATAAAATATTGTTTAGAATTAATGAACCTTCGTTAATTACATGGACCAATAGGATTGAAACTTATTGGTTGTTATTGGGATTAAATAAGCTTCATAGGAGACGTAATGCGAATCTTTCCGGTACAACTGATCCACCATAATTGATGGCTAGATTCAAAATAAATGTATGTCCTAGAACAGCGGTCGGCAAACTTTTGAGACAAAGGGCCAACTTTAGTAAATGATCTAAAGCCGCGGGCCAGGAGAATGTGGTTTTTCTGTTATTGTGATTTAATTATTACAATATAAAATTTTAGAAACAAAATAATTGGTTAATGATATCAAGCAATGCGATTGGTATTACATGGTTTACCTAGCCAATCGAGCGTCGTCAAAGCGTTATCGGTCGCCGTAAATACTTTTTCGGACGACGTAAACCTTCAATTGAGCACTGTGATTTCTATTCGGGCCTTGTGAAGTTTGTGGACGTCGTGTATACCAGTTTCGGCATTTTGGTCGCCAATATCTTGGCACTATTAGGCAACAATCAAAGCATCGAAAGAAATCCCAGATTCATTTCTGAGGTTCCAAAAGAAGCTGAAATGAAGACAGAGGGACAAGTGGCTACATTACTGCGTTAGCTGGATCGGGTGATCGATGGAACCCAAGAAACAGTAAAATAATACCTGGGAAACATGAATAAACACATCAGGAATTAGAAATCGCATCCGCGCAAACAATTACGCGAAAACTCAATGCAATCATTTCAGGTGAATTTCAACAGAATTTCCATATAACACCCTAGTCTGCCAACTGGTCCAACATCCGTCACCTGTGTCCCATTGATTTTTTTTCTGCAGCAAAGTGATGCAAAAACTCTACTCTAACAATTATGTTTTTCTTCTAATTCCCTTTAATTATTCTCCTTAGTTTTCTATTACTCTCTTTTTTTTTGCTAAGTTTATGATAGTCT
Source organism: Anopheles merus (assembly GCF_017562075.2). Classification (NCBI taxonomy): domain Eukaryota; kingdom Metazoa; phylum Arthropoda; class Insecta; order Diptera; family Culicidae; genus Anopheles; species Anopheles merus. The sequence goes on along the minus strand of NW_024427625.1, from coordinate 140,724 downwards.
CTACGCTCTACCCTTGTTTTTTTTCTTTTCTTTTTTGCTAGGTCAAAACTAGGTTAGTTAGGCTTAGTTTTTCATGAATTATTTTGTTTATTTGTTAGTATTTAATTAGTTTTAAGTCTATTATATTTAGCCTTGATGGCGGATATTGTATTAAATAAATGAAATGAAATGAAATGAAATTATGTGGCGAAAACTTAGGAGGAATTGACGAACATCGAAGGTATTACTTAAATCATGCATGTCTTCGTCCACCATGGTAAAAAATCCTAACTGACGAAATGCAATTCGCAAAGTCTTGATCTTATTTGTACAAGTAAGCTTAAATAATTCCCTTTCAATAGATGTAAATGTAAAGAAATTATCTTTCCTAGTTTTTTTTTCTACAGCCAGCCGGAAAATAGCATATTTTTTCATGCAAGAGCTATGGGGATATTGACCTCGGGTTCGAACATAATGCACGGTCCGTCATTCCATAGTTCTTTAATTTAAGTTGAAAAAGTACGATGGTATAATATGTTATTCTGTAAGATCTTCCGTAATTTGTGTACGAATCGTTTCTTGACATATTTCAAAATCAGTCAAAACCTTTCGCGGGCCGGATTGAAAGTTGCGGCGGGCCGCATTTGGCTCGCGGGCCGGACTTTGCCAACCTAGAACTTTGCTGTCCTAGAATGTTTCGTAACTACAACAGACCGATTAGAACTGACTATGAAAAATGCGCTTATAGCGAGAAGCGTCGTATGATTGAGATGGCTTGTAAATTTAATCTAAGTTATTGTTACTGCTTGTTAATATTACAGAATTCGTTAAACTTGATTTTGTTGTGCCACCATTTCTTACAGTTAGGTAAGTTTAATTTTTAATACAATTATAGGGTTGCATATTAGAATTATCAATCTCATAAAAAGTCGACAGTGTCTAATTAAGAGTTTACTAAAAACAATGTCCCAGACCAATAGGCACTACCTCTTTTGCTATCTTTAATGCCACTTAACTAGAAACCAGTAAAGTAAATGATTGTGGACAGAGCCTATTAGCATCAGAAAGCATAAAATAGATTTCACCTTAATTGTTATAAATTAATAACCTCTTACAGGGTTTTTACGAGTCACTTTATCATGTAAACTGCATATTTCATTTGACATTGCTTTGTTGTATCCTTACTTAATATTTTGAAATGTAGAATTCCAAAATATTGAGGCTGTTTATGCAATTCTAGTCCAAAATTATGATCGGGTTTATGTATTAACAAATTGATACATATTTCCTTAAACTTTCGTAAGTATGCAACAAAAACAGAATGCCATTAGGTCGTCAAATTGGAAGAATGTTATGCGATTGGAATAAAAGTCAACCACTGAACGCATATACGCTTTAAGATATGTTCAAAAAATCCATCCCATCCTACCAAAGCTTGTTAAAAAACGTTAAACTCAACAATCCCACCCAACAACTAAAGCGACCGTTTCCGACATGTTTTTAATGGGCTTCAAGCAGCGGATACATCGAAACACAGCATAAACGCCATCAATAAACCACCCCCCCCGCTTGTCTCCTTTCCGCACCCGCCCACCGATCAGCACACCGTTGCGGGTTGGCTGGCAAGAGCGACCAGCCAGAACAATCGAGAACAATGCACGACGGTCCAGCCGTAGAAAGGCGGAAGGCGAACGGAAATAAATATAGCAACATCACAACTCACCGGTTGTCGGTTTGCAGCCGAATCAGTGCTAGATCGTTGTAGAGTGTCTTCCTGTCGTACTCCGGGTGGAAGATTACTTCGGCTATCTTTTTCCAGTCGTTGCGATAGTTCACCACATCGACATCACTGTCTCCAGTGGTGGTGGTGGTGGTGGTGGTGGTGCCCCCAGGGTCCAGGGTTCGTGCGATCGGGTAAGCCAGTCGAGTACCGAAGAAGGCAGGATGCCAGCGGATGGATGGAAGCGGAAAACGAATGTTAGATAAAATTGTTAACATTTTCATTTGTACCCATTCTCAGTTTCCTCCCGTTCCACTCTCGAGGTTGTTGGGAAGAAGCGGAGCGAACTTGTGGCAGGGATTTGTCCGGTACCAAGATTCGGTTGCGGTCCCACGAGCTTCCACTTACACATCCTTGACGCATCGGGCAGACGTCAGTGCAAAGTCCTGTGCAACAATTGTGCAACCGCAAAGCCACTCCACGTTCTCACCATCCTTGCCCACAGCACACTGAAGTCCAGCAGCGGGGATGCACCAGCATCGAGGCGCCCGTGTTGGGGAGGTCCGCAAAAATCGTACAACGAAAAGTCGAAAAGATGCTCTCGTTAGCTCCTTACCAGAAAACGCTCAAGACTCACCGTGCTGTGTGCTGGCCGTTGCTGACAGGGACGGTACGAGCAGATGTTTGTACAGGACGCACCTGTACCTGCACTTTGCTCAGAAGGAAGGAGGTAGAGGGGGGGGGGAGGGAGGATGTGGGAACTGCAGCCCGTCAGCGTCGTACCCACAGCCAGCAGGGGCCACCCGTGCCAGTAAATATCGTTGTTTAACTAACCTTAAATTCTTTGAATACGTGCAATTTAGCACGCAAAGGATTTGCCTCGACCGTTCCCTTCTTGCCGGTCAGATGAGTTTCCAGGGCGGTGGTCTGCAAAAGAGCACAGAGAGTCGAGTGAGCACAGCATGCACAACCACGGCGAAGTGTCTAGTGGGCGCGTGTCTAACGTGTGTACGTATCCCAGCAGCAGGAACACTGTACACACACACACACACACACTGGTCGGACAGCTAAGCTTAAGAAGCGTAACATAACGAGCATTAAATCTGTTAACGAAGGGATCGATTTGTTACGTATCGTTTGCTTATCGTTTGCACTGTGCGGCCCAGGGCCACAGCACCGGGAACTTCGCTGGAAGCAAACGGGCGAGACCGGGAAGGTACGGGGCGCGTGTCTATTAAAGATCAACAGCAATTCGCTTACGTCACTGGTGCGTTCATTGAGTGTCCGTGTCTGTGTTGCTATAATTTCTCAAGCCGAAGTAAATAAATTCAATTAATTACGGGAAACCCGGAGGAGGAGTTCTATTGAATCTCTTTCTTCTTTCCCCGTTGTCTTGAAGCGCTTCAAATCAAACCAACTTGATTGCTGCATTGCTGTCTTGGGAGGATTGTTGTTGCCTTCACAGCAAACCGGGACACTCGACACGAAAGATGGTTGCGATCCATCCATTCATTGTCTTTTACCATTACCGTTGAAGCTAACTTGTCCCGGGCTTTAAATACAGGCTTTTATCTACACGGCTCAATTGAATTACACTAAATCTTTGTAAATGTAAATCTCGACATAGCATAGAACATTACAGCAAAGCAGTTCAAATTACATCCAACACTCATCCTCATCCTATTACAGAGAGCGCAGGATGATGGCAAGGTGTGCAACTTTCTGTTCGGCGAACTGTTCACCATCAATGAATCAGCAATCATTCTCTTCCAACAGCTCTATGTTTTTGCTGCTGGCTGAATTCTTGCTAGCTATTTTGATGAGGATTTAAATTGCAACATAATTCAGTAACTGATAGGTAGCATAATGTAGGGAACAGTATACGGACGAACAGATATGGTAAAACTTGTCTGTGTATCAAATAGCATACAAATGTAAGGAATCATAAAGAGCTCGTTGTTTATCAACGGATATTAAATTATTGTTCACAGTCAAACATTGATTTAAGCTACTCCGTTGTAGGGTTCCGCAGAACTGTCAGCCAAGCACATCGAGGTAAGGACAATAATTAAATAAATAGGGCACGAACGGCAGTTTCTGCCCTTTTTAGCTAAACGAATTCACCGAGCGAACACAAGCCACAAAACACCTAAAATAAAACTAATTTTTTGTGCCTAATAAAACACCACTTCCGACCAACTCCAATCACTCTGCCTTACCTTTAATTCCGGTGCAACGAGCGATGTGTCCAGCTCGCGCCGGGAGATGTGCCGAATGACGCACTCTGGCGGATGGTACACCAGCTTCGTCACGGCTTCGATCCACAGAATGTAGTGCGGAATCTTCGCATACACACCGGGCGTTGTTGCACCGCACGGCACACCGAGCGCCGACACGCCGACAACAAACGGCGTGTACCGAGAGCTGGACAACAGCTTCACCTGCAGCGGACCGCCCGTATCGCTCGGGCAGCTCTTAAGCTGCTCATCACCCGCGCACATCAGCATCCGGTTGATGCCCTTTCGGAACGCTTCCTTATTGTCGCGGTACCAAAACTTGCAGCGATCTTGATTGATCGGATTGAGCGGGGTAGTTAGAATCGGTGGCGATACTTCTGCATCTAAAAAAAAAGAAAGGCAAACCAAGGGCATAAAAATCAGATGCAACAAAGCCTTCCAAACCCTGCTGGCGGTGCGTTTACTCACAAAAGTCCCACCCTGCAGCTTGCAGCTTGTCGAATGTTAGGGAATCGTTCGTGTACAGGCAGGCCGGTGTGACGAAGTCGGTGACACTGAAACACAACAGCCAATTGATAAAACCGGTTAATTGGGCGCTTGTTTGCGTGCGTTCGCTTGTGCCTCCCCAGAGACAGACTCAAGGCACCCGTGGCGGACCCCACTTACGTCACGGATTTCTTTAGCCGAAGCAGCGCTATGTCGTGGTACGCGCTGCTAAAGTTAAACTCTGGATGGCGGATAATTTCCGCTATCTCTACCTGCTGCGCATAACGATCATCCTTGGCGCTGTACAGATCGAGATCACCCATACGTACCACGGTGGGTTCAACGCTGCAAAAGAAAAAACGAAAGAAATCAGTTATTTCCAGCACATTCGGAACACTGCACCCGGACACTAACCCTTCATCCTGCGTGCAGTGTGCAGCGGTTAGAATAAAGTTCTCCGCTATCAGACTGCCACTGCAACGCCACTCAATGTCTTCACCACTCTTGGGCTTCCAGCCTATCGCAGCCAGATGGGCGAACTCGCGGGAGTAGGATGGAAACTCTTCCAACTGCGCTGCCGGTGGTTCATCATGAGCTAGCTTTTGCAAACGCAGTGAACAATCTGCAAAGAGAAGGAGAAATTGAGCGGTTACTTTATCGCTTTGTTTTGTCTGTTTTACTTACCCTCGAGTGAACCGGAATCGGGAAGTGTATGAACGCTGAGCTCTGAAATGGAAGCCAAAAGCGAACCGATTACCGAGTAGAAAGGGAAAACGGTGAATTCACTGGTACAATCACTGTGTTGTAACCTTGGCACTACTCCCGTTACGCATTCTTTCCAAGCGCACTTCCTCGTGTGGTGTGGTTAGACCACTGCTAACCACACACTGTCACACACATACACTGAACTAACCTTCAAACGATTTGCGAAATGCCAGCACGGCCCACCGATCAGCTGACGAGACGAGCGCCAGCAACAGCCCCAGCAGCGTTATCGTTCCGCGTTCCAGCATGGTGCCCAAGCGACTGAAACGCCGGCCGTGCGAACCGTACGGAGCATAAGACGCACACAAGAACTTATGTAATGAAAAGGCCGATCGCACGCGAGCGAACGAGCGAGTGAACGAAAACCAAAATAACGCACCACACCACGAAACGCACAACAAACAACGTGTGTGTGTATGTGTGTCTTGATCGAGCAACGGGCAAGGTGGGAGGGTTCGTCGCTTGCTGTAGCCAGCGATCGCTCAAGTCTAACGTGCCGCGATTCCGCCGCAGTGGGTGCAGACTTCGATGCCGGCTTACTTTCACTTTTTCAAGCGACGCACAAGGGGCGGTACGATACGTTGCATTGTGTGATTGTGTTTGGTTTGTTGTGCGACATGCTGGTGGAACTTTGAGCTGCAGCTGCGCGATGTTTTTTTCAACACACGTTGATAACACTGTACAGGAGTTACTATGATGCTCCAAAATTGTACTGTGCGATTCACAGCTTTGTCTGTTAACTTTAGCCAACCATATCTACAATGCATGTTACCATCCAATCAGAAAACGTTAAAGATTTTAATCTAGTCTTTAGCATCATGCTTTGAAAGTCTAGGTCCATATGTTCCAAAAGCGGGTGCGCACTTTGCACACGCTGCGTCGAGTCAAAACCATCCCACGTGCTTATTCCCACGACCCCAGAAGCGCTGCAGATATCCAACGATCGCACATGATACCGTGCAGGCAAACAGCATTATGCTTACAATAGCCTGCACATAGGAACAGACATCATAGGAAGCTAGGTAAATTAATATTTCTAACCACAAACGATAGCTTGTTAGCTCAGATTAGTTCCATCTCCACCTAGTTTCACCTGCTAAACCTTCTGATCAGTACAGATGAAATGTTGAATATCTTAAGAAAAGAAAAAGAACCAACAAACAGACAAATGACAAGAAATAAAGCTGAAATAGTAAACAACAGTCAACGATAGGAGGAAGTAAAAATCATTAGTTATGATCATCATTAGTCAGTCATCATTGGCCACTCTATTAAAAAGTAGTTCTGTAGTATACTTCTTAAAAAGTTGGTCTGGTGGTACAGTTGTCAACTCATACGACTTAACAAAATGCTCGCCATTGGTTCAAACCCAGAATGGCCCGTTCCCTTATACATAGGACTTACTATGCTGATATGGGTAAATCAATAAGTCACTGAAAGCCAAGCCCACTAGTGGTACAGGCCTTGACCGACAAAGGATATTGTGTCAAAGAAGAAGAAGAAGATACTTCTTAGGATTACATTTTCTCTCTTCCTTCTTCTTTCTCTTTTTCTCTCTTTTTCTCTCCCTACAGTTCTCTTTCTTTCAGTTTGGTTCACTGTGTTCCCGATCTTCAACAGCTTTTGCTTCACCTGGTCTATTGAACTCGCTGTGCTCCTTTGCACCTTGTGTAGATCTGATGATTTCCTGCCGCTGTCGTTGTTAAACCTTTGTTACCATCAGGAGAACGGGTCCATTCTTCACCTTCATTCACCATGCTTGAATACCTTGCCAAAGATGATCAGGACAATGCGTCGTTTTAACACTGGTAGAGCTCGGATCCTCTGCTTGGATGGTTCGAGACTTTTGTATATAGGGTATCTTCGGGGGGACAGTGCTCACAGCGCACATTTCGTGCAATATCAGCAGATTATAAGGACGGTAGTAAGCACGATTCTCCTGCCCAATGCTTCTCCGTCCTCTCGATTGGGCCACTGGCTGAGCGTATTAAATACTAGTTAAGCGGTACAACCGAATGTTAGAATTTTCTGGAATAACTTACCAATTAGCAGAAGTGATTGTACTTCTCAGGAATCTTAAACCACGCAAATCCATAAATGAATCAATCAAGTTCATGTATTATTTCTTTATTTTAATTTATAAGAGGGATAGATTATACAATAACAACCACTAGTGTTATGCAATATTAGGCAACACGCATGCCGTTAAACTCTCACAAAAGTTTCAATCTAAAATGTCGTCTCAAAATAGAAGAAAAATTCAACTAATCATTTCCCTTGAGAAACACTAACAGACTGTACAATTATTTCACAACTCTTCTTCACTTTCAAGAGTTTAAAGGATCTTCTTCTACCCAATCCATCCATCCATCACCGGATAGCTTTAATTGGTCCCCGCTTTTCTTAATTTAGTCACCACTTGCAACGTGTGTGTAACGTTTTTTTTTTTCGAGTGATACTGGTAATTAAAAAAATACCCTGTAATTTTAACATCGACAGGGGAAATCAATTTTCCACATGAATTATCCAGCACGCCCATGCCGGCAAACGTGTTGCCACGCAATCGTTCCTTCCTCGCCTTTGTACAGCCCGTGCACAGTGTCTTGAATTTTCTTGCATACAACCGTCGCGCGGGGCGCTGTTTACAGCTCGGAATCTAATTTCAGGAAAGTGATTTTGTGCCATGTGCACAAGAAGAAAGCGGAACCGGGACCAGGCCCGGTGACGAAAGCCCGGACACAACCACCGGGTGAGGTGATACATAAAAAACATTCACACCAGCACGGTCCTCTAGGCGCACTCCGTGCGGGAACAACTAGTACACGCTCACTTCCGTTCGTGCGCTACGGAACACTGGCCGATTTCCGTCGAAAGTTCGCTGAAGTTGGAATAGTTACATAGCACCACCATACCATACACCACCACAACCACACACAACGGCCCGGGAAGTAAAGAAGGGACCACTCTGCACGTGAGTGTGTGTGTGTGTCGGATCTGGTGAAGGTTTTTGAGCAACACTCCACAGTCAGATGTTGTTTCCGGTTTCCTGCTTTCTCGGTAGCGTTGGTCCGGTTTTTTACCTTTCCCACCTTCTCTCTCTCCCCCGCCCTTTCTTACTATACACTGAACACCACCTGGCATATCGAGCGCTAAGCGATTCTCGTGTAAAGCTCTTTTGTGAAACCGTTTTTGACGCACCGTTAACTACGCGGGAAAGAATGGAAAATATTTTGTAACAAGATGCAGAAGCAAGGATGATGAAGCCAGCGAGAAGCATTCACTATTTACCATTTTCCCTGGAACTAGCGTGTAGTGGAGCGTACTACTTCCAAAAACCCCACCGGCGGATATTGCGATGTTATACAAGGCCCTTCCTCCGGAAGGTCAGCTCCAGGTGGGAAGGAAACGGGATACGAGCGGTCACGCCCGGTCTGCTGGACGACCTCGCTGCCGCTCCGAAATACTAGCCCCGAAAATGATCAAAGTTAAAAACCGCACTGTGTTCATCAAAATAGGTCAATGAACACAAGATGCACAGTGCTGCGAGCCGGTGCCTAACCAGTCGTTTGGCAATCCTGCACCGTGTTGTGCAAAGTGCTTCTACTTTTGACGAGTGCTTACGTTTGCAATTCAATGCTGACTTCAATGCTGGTGCAGTTTTCAGTGCGTTACATGCTGCACCAGGGACGTAGGTCAGCGTTTTGATTTTTCAACTGCCAATATGGCTTCAAACATTGCCTCTAATTGAAGATGTGTGGTTTGCTCGATTGTGCAATCGTCGTATTTTGTACAATTTTGAGATGTTACAAACGACAAAGAATCATTAATTCAAAACAGGGAAATTTTGTAAAATTTTATACATGACACCCATGTATAGCGTAACACTTTCAGGCTTAAGGAACCTTTATTTTTATTCTTTAGTAAAAATGGCTCAAAGCCTTGTTATGTAATTTCAATAAAAAACGGAATGCTCCAACAGTTACATTTTATTAACTTTAAATAAAACTTAAAATCAGTTTTAACAACAAAGAAACCAGTTTTTTATAAAAAAAAAATAAAATAACAAAAAATATACCCCCAAGTTCTGGGTTTATGTTTTACACGTTTCATCGGAATACACGTTTAAAAGGTATGATAAGTAAATTCCAGGAAAATTTAAGTGTTACATTTTTTTTAATTGGGTGCAGGAGATAAAAAAATTGTGTGCGTTGCGTAGCTTATGGATGATACCCGTTAAATGTGATTTTACTAGTTTTTTTTTGAAAAACTGTTTTGAATAGACCGACAATTTTACCGTTTTATATAATGATTTACAATAAATTGAAAAACTTTCTGAAATGAACAATGAAGAAAAATATCTGAGATCCAAATCTTTTAAATTTGTCTCAAATTTTTTTTCCATTTCTTTACACGCCCATACAAAAGTAATGCAATATTTTAATTCGACACACACACAAAAAAAGCTATTCAATTGCACAAAAGTTCATTCAACGTGGAGCGCACTCTCAGCAAAGAAACTAATAAGCTTACATCCTTCCCGGCAAAAGTACCATCTCAACCCCTGCCCCTCCCTTTGCCGACCTAAAATTCCGTCGCTACTATCAGATTGGCCGCTCTTCACTCTATTCACACGGTTGTATCTTCACCGCCTCTCACATCTATCATGCCCAAAGTCAAGAGTGCGCGGCATCATGGCATGATGCCGACCGCAACCTTGAAACATACTCCACAAACAACGACGCCCGGCACCACTACCAGCAAGGACAACCGAAAACCGAGACATAAAAAAAAGAAAGCCCACACACAGAGCTACATGATGCACTTCCGTTCCCGATGCGTCACGTTCCTCTTATTATCCTTGAACTTCTCGGGCGACCCCTTGCCATTGCCGGTAGGCGAACAGTGCAGCACGTGTGCCGCGAACGAACGCTCTCGCCCGCTCGTAGAAAATGGAATCAAATTGCTCTTCCAGCTTAGTGTTTCATCTGTCACTGTGTTGAGCTGTGCAGCACTATGCACTGGGACTACGGGATGGTTGCAACGCAAAAGAATTCCGCGACAACGCAGGCAACGATGATGTGTCGGTGTGTCGGCAATCGGGTTGCGAAAGAAGTACCATTTTCCGTGTTTCTTCAGCTTGAATAAAAGAGAGGGCACAGCACAAGTAGAATATTTGTTCGCCAACCAACCATGACAGGTGAAGTGAGTAATGGGAGACGACGAACCTGGAAAGACGCAGTTTCTACCAGCGGAAGAGTTGCCCGGTAGCGAAAGGTACTCGGTACGTACGTACACGGGGCCACTTTAGTGCATCAAAACAGTTTGCATGCTCGGCGAAGTCATTTGGAGATAGTGTTCCTGTCCATGAGTGAGATGATTTGTTTTTGTTTCATTCTGAAATGTAGTAACAACGGGTTTTCTCTCTGTGTGTCAATCTAAGCATTGGTATATAAGGCCAATTCCCTTATGAAAAAAACCCCGCATCTTCACTATGATAAGTAACAAACAGAATAAACAGCAGAAAACGGATTGAAACTTTCAATCCACTGTTTGAGAAGGCTTATTTTCAAGCCTTGCGCTTCCAACTAAAGCCGCAATGCTAGCCGGGTGTACTGCGAACAATTCAATTGCAAGCAATCCTGTACTACACCGGCGTGCTGGCTGGGTGAAAGTTTGAAGCACACTCAAGGCTGAAGAAAAATGCCTCACTGTCAATCTGAGCCGCCTGTTAGAGCGTGCCGAGCCGAGTTCTACATTGTTGTTTGTTTCCTTCAATTAGTCTGGCCGCTCATGCCGGAACACAGCACCAGATCTTCACAAACCCTTAATAAGTTGTTCTATTCTGCCAACTACACTTCAGTGTATCCTCCCGTATCCCCCGCTATCCGATGGTGAATGCACGGAACTGCACGTGCCGTGGCAGCGTTCACGCAGGTAAAGCTCAGCGGACGTAACGTTTAAGCAGCAAGCGCGCTGTTAGCTGCGGTCGGAAGAGGAATTGCAATTAATGTTTAACCTTATTAGAAAACCGAGCGACCGAGCGAACATGCCGGCACGTGTGTGTGTGTGTGTGTGTGTATGTGTCTATGGCTCGGATGAATAGTACCTCATCCCGACAGCGCCCAGTTTATTATGTCGCAAACGAGCAGGACGCAATGGGTGCGAACGAACAACTTTTGATTACCTGCGCTCGATGAACGCAGCGTAAGATTTTCCACTTCACACGAGTTAATCGACGGTGCTGGTTCGTCGTCCAAGTTTTCAACCCTTTTGGATGAGCACACACACACACACACACACACACACACACACACACACACACACACACACACACACACACACACACACCACACACACACACACACACACACACACACACCACACACACACACACACACCACACCACACACACACACACACACCACACACACACACACACACACACACACCACACACACACACACACACACACACACACACACACACACACACACACACACACACACACACACACACACACACACACACACACACACACACACACACACACACACACGTGAGATTGATTCTGTTCGATGGAAAATTAATTTATTTCTCGTGAAGTTTCCCCCACCACCGATCGGAGCCAGCTGCATGCGCAGGGACAAATTTGCCACAGGTGCCCGACGAACTACGACGTCCCCACGTGGACGTGTCTCTTAAGCCGGGCGACGCGACTCGCAACAAATCGTCCCTATTCGCTGGAACCCTAAAACCCCCTCCTCACTGGGACAACCGCAAAATGGGGCTTTGGCCCAACAATGCTCGCCCAACTTCACAGATTACTTCTGGGAATGGGTGAAATTTGCGCCGGGACATTCGGCTGCACCAAAGATGCCGCTTTGTTTTTCCCACGCCACGAAAGACACTTCGCCCCGTGGTGGCCCTTTGAAATCTTGTCCTGTCGCGAACAAACGTTCGCTCCGTTTGCACCACAATTGAACACGCTTTGAACGAGGGAAGCGCAAACAACACACCCACCCAACGGGAGAGAGAGAGAGAGAGGGGGGGCCCGGTTCTGAGGAATTGGAATCGAAAAACAAATCGAATCCCATTGCTACACACTCACCCTTCCCGCAAAAGTACGTGCGCCCGTGCATGCAGCGATCCAGTTTTGCACCGCACGCGCCAAAGCGCCAAAAGCGTTCCTGCAGCGAGACTAATCTCGACGACGACGAATGTGTGTCGCGCTATCAAGGAATCGAATCAATTTCGTTTCCCATGACGGGGCTTCCCAAGGAAACGTGCGGAGCACCGTGGCACGTGACTGACAACGGTGATAAGTGATTTTATCGCGCGCGTGCACCACCATCGCGCACCACGGCCGATCCATCCATTGCTGCTGCCCTCCTAAATTCGTCGTCTTCGTTCGCTCTAGGGACTGACGGCAGGACGCCAGGGACGCCAGGGTGAAAGCTTTTCGCGGGGAAACTTTGTTTATCGCAGCAACAAGATGAAACGCTATCAATTTTCCTACACTTTTGCGTCGCGTTTCTTTCCGCGTTTGGCCTGTGGGGGTGAGGAAGGTGGGTTTTATTCGCATGCCGGACTGCAGGCGCGATGCCTCACTGCACACAGGAGGAGGGGCTGGAAGGGATGGGAGGACACATCGGGCGACGTAAGGAGTTTGAGTCTTACGATCAGTTCGCTTTTGTGGACGGAAACGATTGAAATGGAAACTGTTGCCACGGGCGAGCTGCTTCCTTTCTTTCCCTCCCTTGTGTCCTTCCCAACCGACGGAAGGAGCTTTATTAATCTTTTCCTTCATTGCCGACAAACTGCGCGCGCTAATAAACTTCTTCAAGTGTATTGTTGTATTGGGTTTTAGAAAATAAAACGAATAAAGCATCGTTCGCACGTGTTTGTCAAGATTTTTTTTTATGTCTTTTGGATATTTAAGAATATATTTTAAATACTACCATATTTTTTATGAATGGTATTTATATGCCAAGCTTTCTAGAGCGTAATCAATTAGATGTTCCATTTAAAATGGATTTTCTTAAAAAATGGAAATCGCAAAAATGTTTATTTCTATTATCCATAAGATTTGCAAACCAACGATTATTGTTCTGAAGAATTGTTATAAATTAGGAAAGGAAAAAAGGTAAAAAATGTGAAAATTTTGTTAATCTAGCCTACATTGGCTGCAAGAGTAGCTCAAAATAATAAAGAAATACTTTTAATTTAAATTTAATGATATTCAAGTTTGATCCAAAAGTGCTTTCAAATGTTTCAATCTTTAGATAGTAGCGAATCCATTTCCGGTCAAAGGTCAACAGGAAAGATTCAATTCAACGCGGAGTTGTTCTCTAATTTTCTTTTCGCTACAGTTATCCGTTTTCTTCACGCAAATAAATTTCCTTATCTTCATTTTTTTTTAAATTAATCTTGATTTTTTATCATTAGTTCTTCTGTAGGTTTCCGTCTTCCTTCCTCTTATCCTTCTATTTATTTTTTTCCTATTTTTCTTCTTCTTCTTATTCTTATTCATACTCTTCTTATTCAAATTTTTATTCTTCTTCTTTGTCACATCAACCATTGTCGGTCAAGGCTTGCCTGTATTACTAGTAGATTTAACTTTCAGCGACTTATTGATTTACCCATAGCAGCAAAGTAGGTCCTACGTATGGCGGCACAACCCATTCGGGGCTTGAAATCATGGCGGCCATCTTGTTAGGTCGTATGAGTTGTCGACTATGGCACGAGACCGGCTCGAGGTTCTATTTAACTTGTTTAAATTATGAACCTGAACCAAAGTGTAGTAAAAAAAGTCGTTAAAAATAAATTAAATGAAACAAGGTCACTGATTGTTTGGAAATTAAAAAACAAATAACTTATTTTGTTCCAAAAAAACAGCAAATTTTCTGAAAACAATCGCTTTCAATAGCATGGCTCATTTTGAATGCGCTCAAAATATGATTTCATTTTTCACTAGCCTAACTGCATTTGAGCGCCGTCAACAACTTTATGCAAGCCGCTGCATAATGATAACAATCCATTTGTGATGGCAATATGCAAACTTCAACCACATTCCAACAAGAAAAAAAAACTCGTTTACATCATTTCCCCCAAAACAATCGCGTTCCGATTGTAAAAGCAGCGAGCAGTCGCTTAAAGAGAAAACAGTCATAAACATTCGCGATTGCCATTTTTATGAATCCTCTTCCTTGCTGCCGTCTGCCACAGCTTTTATGCAAAAAAGCGTTTCCAGCCCTTCCCCTTCCTGCTCGCTTCCACCCATCAACAATCATCCCATCTGCCGGACTCTGTGGTCCCTGCCCACTGGTAGTTAAGCAAATTGAAAATAACTACTTTTCCATTAACTTCCGCCCAACTTGCTTAACTGCGGCGGATGCCCCCTTAGTGACCCCGTTCCGCTGGCCTTCCAACGGTGGCGAAACAGCGACAAAAGAACAATCTGCAGAATGACTCAACTTACGAAACGTGTGAAGACAATCCGAATCTTATATCGCTCGGTCTCGGGGCGTCACAGTATAATCGTGGCAGTGGCGCCACCGCCAAAAGCCCCGACAGCGCGCGAAAGGAAGAAAAAAAAACACACCACCAAAGACGAACAGTGCCGGCAGACGAACGCCAAAGACATCCTACCAGCACAAATAGGCGAAATTAATCATTCAGATTGAGAAATGAGCATTGCACATCGGCCAGCGGCGGTAGGCAGCCCGTGCTGAATACGAAATGCCAATCCCGTGCCACCAATTAGGGGCCGGGGCAAAAGTTGAAAAAGCCGACCATCCATCCGCACACCGCAACGTTCCACCACCACA
Source organism: Anopheles merus (assembly GCF_017562075.2). NCBI lineage: Eukaryota > Metazoa > Arthropoda > Insecta > Diptera > Culicidae > Anopheles > Anopheles merus. The sequence goes on along the minus strand of NW_024427625.1, from coordinate 125,710 downwards.
TGGCTGGTGGGGCTGGCCGTTTTCATCGCGCTACACCACCCGCCCTTCTCCCGTTCGTGCTAGACATTATAAATATTCAAGCACTCTCTTCGTTCGCAGGAAAAATCATGTTTCTTCAAACAAAAGGCGGAATCGGTTTCGCTCCTTCCGGGAAGTGGCGTAAGGGAAGCTTTCTTCTGGGGCCGTGATGTTGTTTCCCCGTAACAACTGCTGGAAAGGGTCACTTTGCCGTATCCTTGCCGAACATCAGAGAAGCTGTCGGTCACTGTGGGTCAATCCCTGGTGTTTGGGTTTGCAATGATCCATTTTCCATAATGGAAGAGATTTTTTTTCTTCGTTTTAATTTAATTCAATTTGCAGATTTCGGCCTAAGGAATGCAGAAAGAAATATCAGGAAAGATGTCTTCGTATTTAAAAAAATTACCTTTCGGTTAAATTTTGCATGATTTCTTTTACTCGCGCAATGTTCGCTCGAGATGCAACGATCAATAAGCGACGATGCTTTTTTTTTACATGTTTACAATAGTTTCTTTTATTTCTCATTGATCGTCCGGTTGATGGCTTACTCTGAAACCGAGTAACGCGCTGGCTCCGCGTTACATGCTTTACACTAAACTGGATTCGAGCACTGATTGCAATCTTCCATATCCGGTTGAAATACTTCGATCTGCAGCGTCGTCTCGAAAAATTGATACTTTGCATGAACCGTTTCCGTGGCTTTATTCAGTACGAGCTCGGTGTTTGTCGTTGGCTCTGAAATGAAGGAGAATTATTTGAAAAGCGCGTATAACATCAAAATGTAGACTTATTCTAAAATAAGTTAATAACATAATAAAACTTGGCAGCAAAATTAAATTAAAGAAAATAACCGACAGATTTATAGCGAGGTAATTAGGGTAAACGTACCTATAGTGGTGCTAGTACCAATAGTGGTGGTATTGCACTAATATGCGTCTCATACGAAAATTAACAGTAGTTAAGTTATCTACGATAGTGTGAAATGTTCTCTAGGCTTTTACAAAGGATTTAAAAAGAAATTTAGCCATTTCGTGACCGAAAAATCCATAATTTTGTGAAAGGTATCAACATTTTTCCAAAATCCTTAGGATTTCATAACGATCCTCATATTTTTGTTAACGTTCTAAATGACCACATAACAACGCAATTATTAGTTTTTTAACATAATTGTTATCAAATGATATTTTTTTATTCAAATTCATTGGCTTTTGGCCTTATTTACGTATTTTTAAGTGTTTTTTTACGATAGTGCTATTATAGGTACACCAAACAGGCATGTTCCTATAGTGGTCCTAGTTCTAAAATCAATAAAAACAGGTAATTTTAGATTTTTTTCGACGACATTGCATGTCGTACTGTTGTCATTAAAATAAGCAACAAAAATGAGTTTTCTGTAAGTAATTTACCAAACAAAGGCCAAAATCCGCTTATTTGGCTGAGTAAAAAATGGACTTCAAATCAAGCAAACTCTTCTGGGTATGACGACAGGTGTTATACAGTACTTTAGTCAATATTTTCATCAACCAAATTCATACATTTTTTACGATCTAATTACGAAAGAAATCATTATTATCGCAGTAATCCTTGCTATTCACACGAAAACAGCTTCAAAACTAAGTTATATTGATACTATACACTGTTTTGAGGCATCCTTGTTTACCACCACTATAGGAACACAATACGACGACTATAGGAACCATACCACCATTACAGGTACAACGAAGCAGTCACATAAATATGTATTTTTTCGTAAATTTGATGTGTTTCATGGTAAAAATGGTTGTGATTGCGAAGACAAAACATATTCCTTCCTGTCACTTTAAATCCATTAAAACACATCTGTACCACCACAAATTGCACCACTATTGGTACATTTACCCTACCTAAACAAATGATATTCGAAGTTCAATGTCAATCTAATCTTTTACGCAATAATAAATTCCTAGGAAAATCTTCTTAAACTTGTGTTAAAAATAAAAGCAATAATTGACAGTACAAGCTCATTGAAAGCTTGACAATCAATCAATTTCTCTTTTAATTAGCAAACAAAATGCATTGATCCTGACTGGATTAAACCAAATTAAATCAAATTTAGAAACAAATATGTTCTCTTTTTAGAATCAGTATAAAACTTTTGCATGACTTCAAAAACGACATTTTGAAGGTGATGATGTGTTAAATTTTACTTGAAATCCCAACATAAATTTTACAAATTTACATAAAGAATAATATTGAAACAAACAAGTGTTCGCTAGCATCTTCATTTTCTTTGACAAAATTTATTATGCCAATGTATTAGTAAGGGAGACTGCAGCGTGATGCCCCTTTGAAAGCATTCAAGAGTTTGCTCTTAGAATTTTAATACCATACACACCAAATTAAACTTTTAATTGACCTACATTCGCAAATAGTAAACATTTTCCAATCTCTAACAGATCCCACATATTCAAGAGTAAATATCACTTAATCACTAAACACGAGACCGTTACAAAACACGGGTCTCCCACTAACCCTACCCTGCCCTATAAAAATGTCGACCCCTTTTTTTTCGCAAAAAGCATCAACTAAGTACCATCCGCCCCCCCAAAACAACCCTCACAAGCGAACCCACAAACACAATATCGCACTTGGCGCGGACGAGTGTTGCTCGTTGCTTACCGACAGCCAAATGAGCAGCGAGCGCTATCTTGTTGATACTGAGTGCCCAAATGCGCAGATTGTGTACTCTTACGACGCCCTCAATTTGCAGAAACGTTTGCATAACTTCGGTGTAATCGAGATACTTCGGGGTGCCCTCCATAAGAACCTGTGAAAGAAAAAAAAGAAGGTGGGGGTGAATGAAGGGGATGTAAAAGAAGATCAGGCGCAAGAGGAAGACTATGATAATAGCGCAACCGACATATCTCGCCAACACATGAAGCTGGGTGGAAAAAGGGGGAGTTACAGATACGAGAACATTGCCACCGAGCGGGGGAAACGAACAAATAAAGTGCGTGAGTAAGTGTGAAGTGTTTTCCGGTGGGGCTGAATGGAATGAATGGAACGACGACCGCCGCCGGTGCTGATTCCAGAAAAGTGGTTAAAGAATCCTTCGCGATTGAGCACAACGAACGGAAAAGCGCAAGTGGAAAGAGTAAAAACCCTCCCCAAGTAAACGGTACGGAGACCAGTAAAGAAACATAACTAGGGCATAGCGCTGGAAATTGGCACCAAAATGAAAAAAAAAACCATGGCCAACGCGCTAACGCACCATCACCGCTCGCGGTTTTGGCCGAGTTGTTCGTGTTGGGGCGTGTTGGACTTGTGTTGGTAATGGAAATAAAATCAGTAAGTAAGTGTGCAACCTTAAATCGGTTCCCGTTTTATTGAGCCTTTCTCGCACCGACGGACCTTTCCCGATGCGGCCAGGTACTGCTGCCGTGCAGAAAGGATGTGTGCCCTAAGCTGAGACAAAATTATGAAGCTCGAGCGGAAGCGAACCAAAACCAAGATGGTGGCTTAACTGTTTCAAATTGAAATACAATATTCATTAGGATGTTCTGCCTCTGCTTCAGCTGTGTGAGTGTGTATAATATGAGGTTAAAGTAAAGCATTGCCGAACCAGCAAAGCAGCTTTTCGACGGGTTTTTTTGTTTGTTTCCACCCTCCTGTTTAAGGGCCACCGTCGTTTCGGCTTCACTGTTATCTCAATTCCGAAGGCTTACTACTAGCCGATTGATAAAATCGCTCGAACCAACAACAACAAAAAAGCCAACCAGAAAACCAGGGAACCGGTACAGCCGATCGAAAAGTTACGAACAAATTAAGCGATCCAAAGATGCGTGTGCGCGTGTGGCGCGTGAGGGTTGGATCCCACCTAGGAAGAAAATTGAATGAACCAGTAGAAAGAGAGAGCGGCTTTTCCAATCGATTTGAATCTCAACTCAATTTACTCCTGAATGCAGTCAAATCTTTTGCCCAACTCAATCATGACAAGTTGGGAGAAAATTGCGTTGAATAAATTTGCTTGCGATAATGATACGATGGAATGTTTGATTAAGACGATCTGTTCGCTTTCGAAATATTTCGATCTGGCGAAAGATTTGCCTCAACCGACCATACTAAACTCCTACAAGTATGCAATGGATTTTAAAAAAATACGGACACTTAATGCATTTTTGAGGTGTTCTATTTTGTTTAATCTTTTCTAAGTTAAATTCAATTGCTAAAAACTTCTGAATAATTCACTTAAAGGAAGCAAAAGATCCAAATTTGATAAAACATAGATTTACAATAATTTTACTCTAAACACTGCAAAAAAATATGAAAAATATGAACATATACCTTCAATTCTGAAGGTTAATATTCTCTTGGAGCGACAGAGCGCTGGTCTTACAAACAAAACTGATAATAATGGCTGTAGCGATGAACTGTCCGACAGAACATATTTATTTACCGTCACAACAGCCACTACTAAGGATCAGACACATTTTTAATAGATCCTAGGACATCATGACAAATTAATGTAAAATTAAAAATCGGCGTATCCTGGGACTGGATAGGAAGAAATGCAATAAAAACATGATGAATGTCTAGAGTTTGAAGCAGCCGATAAATTGAATAAAAACTGTAACGTATAGAATAATGTACAATTGAAACATTCCAATTAATTGCTTAACATCATGCTTCTGCTTGCAAAATCAGCAGAGTGTTGTCAACCAACTCAGTTCAGAAATCATGAAGAAGTAGAATGTATTTGTTGGTACGCTTTGTCGATTGTTTTGGTCATTTGAACCATTTGCATACACTTATGACAATGTTTATGTTAGAAGACTGAAGCAAAAGTCTAAAAACTCGAATAAAACGCCACTCCAGGATTATGTACATTTTTTCACAAGTTTTCGGAAATTTAAGAGTTTGCGCATAAAATGCCTTTTAACTGGATTTTAGCTCAGTGCACAAGCCATCAGTGAGAAAAGGCATCTCGGTCAAACGCTACCCAGATAGCGAGCAATTGCTTGTAATATCGTAACATCTGATGGAGACGCCTGGTGATTGGTAAAGCGGCAAACGATTAGTAAACAAAGCGGCCTGTGTCCTGACCCTTTTCAGCTGTCCATAAACCCCCCCCCTACCCGCCTCACTTACCACAATTGCATCACGCATGATGGCAAGCGTCGTGCCGAGCACCAGCACCGAAAACAGAAACGTGCAGATCGGATCGATGATGTTCCACTCGGGCTTGAAGTAAATCACCAGCGCCGCTATAAACACACCCAGGCTCTGCACAAAATCGCTCAGCACATGCACGAACGCAGCCCGCACGTTGATGTTTTGCTCCTCATGGTGTCCGCCACCGCCCCCGTGGCTGTGGCCGTGATGATGCAGCGTGGCGCCCATGCTGCCAAAAGGCGAGAAGAAAATAAAGGCATCATTAAAGTGCTGTGCAAATGTGTGTGTGTGTTTGTGAAATCCCACACGCTACGGATGAGGTTTTGCATCAGCGGAAACTCAATCCATCCGTTGTTACGGGTTGCACCAACAAAGGGAATTGCTGGTGTTGCAGGTAAACCTCCTTATGCGCCTAGGAGGCGCTTGGGATGGAAAAATCTCACGTGGATTAAACTACAGAAATATGGTTAGTTGTGAATAGAAAGCGGTAAAATAGGTATCTTATAAGTAGAAATTGCAATCGTCACTATCGCAATGCTGTGTCCGTTCAACCCACTCAACAGATTATGGCACATGGTAGCGAACGGGGAAGCCCCAGGCCCACAAGAGTACTGCACGGAAGAAGACAGCATACCACCCTGCTCGCTCACTGGCATCCTCGCGATGGATACCTTTGCACTTTTGTTCCCACCAGCCAATCAATAAACTTACCTTCTGTGCAAGCGCAGAAATTTCTTCAGCTCGAAATGACTCTTTTTCCTGCGTCCAGCCGGATCAGCACCGTGTCGTGGCTGCACCTAGTTCTATTCCGGCGGGGTTTTCAATCGCCCCAATTCAATTATCCGCCACGAACCGCCATGGGTGACCGTTGCCAACGAATTAATGGGGTACTGCTGTACCTTTTGAAAGCGGCTTAACTGGCTTGGAAGAAACCACTCCGCCAGAGCCAGGTAAGACAGCCCGAACGATCCCGGTGGAAAATCGTTCAGCGGAAATCGGTGTAAAAACCCACCGTACCAATAAATTCCACCACGGTACATGGTAGAGTTTAAATCTAACCGTTGCGCCAACGCGCCTCGAAGGACGAATGACGGTGACCCACACAGCCACACAAAATCCCAGGAGGTTACGGTGGAACTACTATCGCCTCTAGCGTGCCTTGCAAGAAAACCCTACTTGCAGTGCTTCCCGCGATCGTACGCCTCGCAAGGGCGAAGAAAGAACGCCACTGCGCTGGATTAAGATGGAGGATAATACCACCCATTAATTCTACGAATGAAGGATTATCTGCCACAATCAAATGACACTGACGCAACACGGGATTACGCCGGGTCTTGTGTACTGCGCTGGAGCACTTGTTCAGCCAGCCCGCCCTTCAATGCAGTGCACGGGGCGGTGTGTACCAGCGTGCCGGAAGGCACTGCATTGCCCCCGCCCGCCGGTCAACACCACACGAGCAGATGATTACAAGTTAGTTAGTGCTAGTGAGCACCACAAAAAAAACAATCGCAAAGCGCGACGGTGTTGTACCCAGTATCTGTTTCTGATACCGCAAATGATTTAATGTGATTAGCACTTGCGAACTAGATACAAAAGGGCATTGATATACGATACCCATTTGAAGGCGGGGAGGGGATGGAATGGATTGGATAAGCAGGGGGATGGTTTGGACGGATTATCGATCGTATCATGGACCTATTTTTTCACGTATTCAAGTACTTTGGAGAAAAAAGGATAAATTAGCTGTACAATTGTACTTTCGCTCAAGCACACTTTACTACACAATAATTGATATTTGTACTTGTTTTATAGCTCATGAAGAGTTCCAATCATAGTTTAAATACGATAAAGTTAATTTGCTGTGTCCTTCAAAAATGGCCACAGAAGCATTTGGTTGATTAGTTGATTGAAGTTTCATCAATAAAATCAACCCCTTCATTGCGTTTTACCAACATTTTCGTTCGATGCTTCATTTTAAACATTGAAATATACGGTTGAAATCTGACGACATTAAATTAAATACAATTTAAAAATGTCTTCCCAATGAGTTTGTGTTAGTAGCTGAATTAATTTAACGCGAGTTGCTGGACTAGAAGTATTTACGAAACAGTCAAAAAACACTCAAAATTCCACATGACTCGAGATACAATTGAAAACAGTGCTTAACTACAGCTACAGCTTAAAATATATAAAATATATTAAAATTAATGGGACTAAATTTACATATACTTTTCCATTTGAACCATTTACACAGGTTTCCCCATGAGTTACCAATAAATAAACAATATTGATCCTCGGTTAAAATTGTCTATAACGTTGTTAACTTACTCGGAATACAGTGTAACTCAACTTTCACGCTGCCTTTAAGCATCCCTAACGATGGATATTCCAATCTTTAGATTTGCTCTCAGATTTTAGAATTCCCAACACGTGACAAATGCTGTAAAACAATTAGCTTAGCCTACCATCGTCATACAAATACAAAATTTCGATGCTCTACCACCGCAGGAAACAAGAAGCTTTGCTTACATTCCAAAATATCACTAAAAATAATAACAAATGATGTGTTTTTTTACTCACATTATATTGACCAATATTCCCAATCCAGACGTGACCAGCATCACTTCACCATTGAGCTCAAAATCTTTGTTGATCGTTCGCAGCACTGCCAGATAGAACAGAATGGCCGTCACGACCCAAATCATCAGCACGGACAGTAAAGCACCGATTACTTCCGCACGGTACCAACCGAAGGATAGTCTGTAAAGGTAAAAGTAATGGAATGTTAGACAGCTATAGCATATATATATTTTTTTTGTTTTGCAATTCTAATGCTTTTTGCACACTTTCCAGACTGTTTTGGCATGGAAAGACGCTTTAAGGGGGACGTTGTGAAGGTCATCGTACCGAAACTTGTCCGCCGCGATTCTGGGGATGATTCTCTAGCGAAGGATATTATTCACATTGAATTCCAGTAAGAATTTATCCCTGCATGATGTTTTGCAAATTGCGTACAGGGAGGCGCATAAGCGGTTGTCTACCTTTATACGCCCTGTGCAATAATCTACAGAAATGATGATTCGTACACTAACAAACAACCTTAGCTTTCGTCTTCTTTTGCTACTTATTTGGCTCAATATCCTGCTAGGCTTGATGATCTGATTTATTTATTGGTGTGATTGGTTTGCCCACAGTAAGATAAACAGTCCTGCCTTTGGTGCTCGGTACATACGGGTCTTGAACTACGGACCGGACGTGCTGTTAAGTTGCCCGAGTTGACACCAGCCACGGCGAGAAGGCTTCAAAAAGTTCCGTATCATGAGTATGAGAACCGCCAAAAACCCCTATAACATTGAGATGAAAGATTTGCCAAAAATGTAACATAGTTTTCAATTGCTTAGCAACCAACAACTATGCATTATCAAAGCCAAAGCTTCGCTGCAACTTTAACGCTTAAGTAACTGTGGTGCATCATAAACTGTGCCAAAGTATTTAACTTCACCGGCAAGCGTACTTCAATTTTAAAGTTTTCCTCGATATAAACAATAAACTTTGCCCGCGCAGCTTCGCTTCATCGTGCCGAGCCGAAGATTAAATGCATCTCCGCTAGCCAACCTGCTCCTTTGATGCGAGGCATAATGTAAAACTTCTGGCCCGCTGCATCCACCGGAAGCGTGTAAGTACTGCGCCGCAAATAACGGACCCCGCTAACAGCACGCCCGTGAAACGCCACGGTCGACTCGATCCCCATTACACCCTGTACAAAAGAGCGAACGAGCGAGGAGGGCTACTTCACCCTAATTATATTACAACGAGTTGCGAGGTCACTATGGCAACAAAATCAGCCAGGCAAAAAATCTATCACTTGCCCAAGATCGCAAGGGGCGCAGTCCGCACAGGGCGTTGAGAACCACCAATCCGTTGGATAATGTTCAACCTATTTACTTTGATCCGGAGCAGCACTGGCCACCAGCAGGGTGGAACCGGAACAAGAAGCTGGTATGCTCTGAAGGGATGGTTATTAAAAGTTTTTGCCCAACCCCGCCGACAATCTTTGCCCATGCCGGAGACGGCGAAGCACCCGGACGCTGTTACGTTGTCTGGTTTGAGATACAAGAGCCACTTCGGGGCTTTTGCCCGGCCACGCAACGCTTTCTCCCATAGTTTTGCTTTCAATGGACATTCCACGCCCGTGTACCTACCGTTTCGTCGACGGTCTTGCCGCTATCCACAGGGCAAACAGGGATATCATAAAGCTGGCCAGGTCCGCCATGAGATGGGCTGCATCTGTCGCGATAGCGAGACTGTTCGAGTAAATACCACCTGGAAATGGGAGTGCAGCAGCAAACAGAAACGGAATGAGATGCGGTAGCAAGGGAAACGAAGTACGTTCGCCAGATTGCTGTTAATCAGGGCTGCGACGAACTGCATTCGGAACCTTCTTTACGTCGTTCTGTGGCAAACAATTCCGCCGTTTGCCGAACTGGGTTTCTGCAATTCTGCGTCCAACAAGTGGAAACAATAAAGCATTTCCGTCCAGCGTGCTGCCGAGCTTCATGGTCGGGTCCATCGATGGACCTTTTACTTGGCCCGTACCCGGGGCAGCATTGGAGCCCTGTTGCATACGTTTGCTCGACGCAAAACGGTCGTGCGCTCTTACTTGCAGCTTGAATGTGGAGCTCAAACGTTAGCCCGGTTTCCTACCTATTATCTCGGCAATCATAAAAATGATGCAAAGCATGCTCGCTAACATGAGCTTCTTCCGTGCTATCTTATCGATCCCTTCCGCCCGTGGTTTGTGACAGTGCGCTGAAACGAGGAAGAGAAACAACGGAGTCAGATAAGGTCGGGTTGTGCAATGAGGGGGCTGGGTGAACAATTAGACGCCGGTAGTACGTGCATACGTGTGTTTGACACGGTGAATTACCAAGGATTATAAATCAAAGCTAAGCTACTCAAGTATGCCTATCTTACGCGATTAGCAGCGGTACTGCGTTGTGTTATGTAAAGCTTCAAAGTCGCTAGTAGTGGGGAAGTATTGCTAAACGCCTAAGCTGCTCTAATGTACAGAAGTTGTTTCTTTCTTCAGTCGCAACGCATTCGTACCTGTCTCGGATAATCTAGGTTGATTATTATCTGCAACATACAGGCACTAGACTAATGTAGGAACGAGAGTATGACAGAAGAATGACACGGAAAATTGTAAATATATGTAAGAAAAGAAGGCCCCAACATCCACTTCGGCCGTTATGCCAAACAAGAAGAAAGAACACTTACCTTTGTTGTACACTTATTGTTTGCAATTCAAAACAAAGATACTTAACACTACATTATAATACTAATTTCTACTATTATACTATAAGACTGTGTAGTAAATATAATGCTTCTACCATTATTCACCAATTTCTAATCACTCTGCGAATATTCGTAATTTACTCTCCAAACTTAATACCAAACAATTCACGATTAATAGATTTCATTTTCTATCACTTCAATAATAATTTTTGTGCAAAAGTTATGTTCGACAACATCGGCACAAGATATTTGCATACCCTTTTTTCTAACAATTTTACAATTGCTGCAAATGTTTAGCACTGTCAAATCAAGCCACCTATCGGATAACTTGCCCCCGTATAATCGACGTTCTACTGTATATAACCAACATTTCAACTAGTATATCTTGCACACACCTTCGTTGTTTTGAAGCTTTTGGAACGTTGCGACATACAGTGGAACATCATTCTACGAATTTCAAGTTGATTTATGAAAAGAAAACGTAAATTTGTTGTGATTTTTTATTATTACATTATACCTTGACAAACTCGTCCTCTTTTAATTTTTTTACCTCGTCCTCTCTAAATCATGTCTTATTCGTATAAATTTTTTTACAAACACGGTTCATGTGTTCTTTTTCCAATTTTTATCTAAAGTTTTGAATTTTTCCTTCGCTAAATCCAGTATCTTGAGAAACTATGTTTGTGTTTGGTGTCCGTTTATACTGAGAGAATCCGTCATAAACGGGAGAAACTATTGATTGACGCGTTTCTACTACTGCACTACTAAATTTTGTTTTGGTTGTTCGTTTTCTGACTTTTTTTTTCAAACAAATGGCAAGCATTATTAAAAACGCGAGCATCAACTTTTTGTGTGCAACTTCGTTAACTATTATTATTATTATTATTTATTCAATAAAGTCATCCAGCTTTCTAAGCCTAAAATAAAAATAGCAGTATATCACATTTAACCTTTATATACCAAGACTACTTTGCGAAAAGAATGATACATGACTTAAGATCACGACATTAATATAAGAAAAAAAAATTAAAAAACATCGCATGTGCTACCATCAAACAAGACTGCCTAAAAATGTTTTTATCGTATTTAAACTTGGACTGAAATCGACATTATTTCCTAAAGCACATTACACATTAACCATTTTATTCAAAGGATCATTACTTCCAAAAGTTGTTGAACTGATGTCCGTGCTCAAAAGAGCCCTAGTTGTTTCTTCTATAAACTGGCTCAACTTTATACGAGGAATGCTAATATGGATTTAATAATTTCAAAATATTTTTAAAAATCCATATGAAGTATGGGAAGACAAAAACATTTTTTTACCAACAAAAATACCCGAGTTTATAAAAGACAACAAAATGAACATAAAAAAATAAGACCATGAGAGTCACAAAACATCAACAGACAATTGAGTTCGTAATAATGATTAAAATAACCATGAGAAAATCCTCTTTTTGTTTCTATTGCTCAATCACTTCGGCAATTAAAATTAAACACAATTACACACACACACACACACGCATCCCCCAAACTACCCAAGCAAATGGTGAAAATTTTAATTCCTCTCCCTCCCCAGGCACCATTGCAATGCTAGTGATGGCTGGACGCTTCCACACTTCACGCATAAAAAGAAGAAAAAATAGCTTCCAAACGGAAACAAAACAAAAAACGCGCACATTCTTTCACACACAAAAGCGCACATTTAACCGCAATCCAAAACTTCAATCACAAAGTCTCGATCGATCTGGCTCTCTCTCTCTTTCTACTGCCACTTGCTATTGCTCCCTATAGTTGCCCTTACGCCAATATGCTTCCAATACTTGCGCCACCGTACTGCGCGCTACGTGGCCGTGTTGCTGCCGTGATTTTCTCCACTCTGCTTTGCCCTCAACTTTTGCTTCACGTCACGCTCTGTGATGGAAAATACTTTTCCGATCGTCTTACGGTTGCGATTTTCCAAACTGATTCCTTTTTATTTCCTATCGCTCAATTTTTTTTCCTCTCTCTCTCGCTCCTGTGAATTTCACTTGCCCATTTCATTTTGTATTTTCTTTTTTTTTTCGTTTGCTTCCCCAAATACGAAATCTCTTCTCAAGGCAAATAACCGTTTTTGTACCCCAGGGCATTTGCCATCAGTGAGCTTGAAGCAATCGCACCGTTGTCGTTGTCGTCCTCGTCGTCGTCGTCGTCGTCGTCACCGTCTTTGTCGTCTATCGCAACCCGTCAGTCTTGGTTAGCCGGAAAAGGATTTGACGAGCGGTAAGCAACGATTTTCGAATAGCTCGTTTGGTTTTTCGATAGGGAAAGAAAGGACGTACACACCAAAAAAAAAAATACCGGTTCGTCTACAAAATTGCATACTGTCTATCACACCGTGGCACTGTGTGGAACTTTTGCTCTGTTGCAGTTTTGAATGCGAAATGGCGCAACACACACAACGAAAAAAAAAACAGATTCAAATCCGTGAAGATAACCAGAAGCAAATTAACACCATTGTTGTCGAGTCGGCAAAGTTTAGTTGCGGAAAGTGTTTTGCGCTCCGCATTTTGTTCTACCGTTTGCCGCTGCTGACGCTGCTGCTGCTGCGGCACACTTGGCTCAATAAGACTGGCTCCTTTAAATGTGCTTAAAATCGATCCATTTGTGGCAAGTTGTGGTGTGGATTCAGAGGAATCTTCCTCGTCCTTCTGTCGATCAGAGCTGTATTTGTATCCAATCTGTGCTAAAACCGAACCCTCCAGCCATCCTCTTTACAACCGCAACAAAACTTCAATTTACACAACTCCTATCATAGCTCGGCATTAAGTCTTTTGTAACTATTGCTTGTTGAGACGCTGCTTGCAATCCTTTGCCAGAGCCACTCACACACTCTAGTGTCTAACCGTTGAAAAGATTATGTATGGATTATATGCTTACCCAAACCAAACGGCTCAACCATCGGCTCGGAAGCCATCAAGTGAGTGGCCAAAGCACAGCCTACAAATGAGGCATCATTGGGCAAGTCAGCGTGAAAGATTAACCATAGCTTAGCCCAGCCTCCGGGTACTAATAAACCACTCATGCATCGTAAAACCGGCCCCAGCCCGGGCTGTGGCCCGGTGGATGGATCGAATGCCAGCCGAACCGTGCATATTGTGAGAAGCCAGAGCATAAGCACTGTCCGTCAAGTGGACGCTTGACTAAATCGAGACAAATACAGCCCCAAGAAGTGGCCTGAGACTGACAAACAATGCGTTGGTAAATATTTGCAACCGGCGTCCGGCAGGCTGGCTGCAGCATAAAGACTCTGTGGAGCTGTGCTTCAGCTGAAGTAAAATCTATTTTTCCCATTAATCGAAATCCTAACCTCATAAGGATGCTATCTTGTACAGTGAATGTGTGTGTGTGTGGCTAGTGTGTTCCGCTAGGCCTGTGGCCGTACAGAAAGCGATGGAAAATAATAATAAAGCAATGTCAAACGCAACGGCAAGGGCATGCCGCACCTGTTTGCTCCATCGCTCCATGTCCATCAACCCAGCGACATCTTCATCGGCCATGTTATTCGCTCAAACAATAACTGTCCACTCAATAGCTTAGCGGAAGGTACAGTACGTCTTTCATTCACACTTTGGGGCAAGCATTTCCACTGCGAAGAGCAGCAAAACAATGCAAAGCGAAAGAAAGAATGAAAGAAGTCAACAAAACAATGGAAGCCCAAAGCCCGGACCACCCCAGGAACGATTTCTTCGAAGACAAATACACCGACAAAGCCGGCCATTATGGCACAGGGCGATGAAAATTCAATTACCGAGCGTTTAAGAATGAAATACATTTAGACGCATTGCTGCCAACATTCCATCCACAACGGTAGATGTGAAAGGTCACCGCTTGGCAGGGTGTGTGTCATGTACCTTTTGCGAGAATGCTTCATCGTTCGGAAGGTTTTTTTTTTTTGGACTCTCGTTCTTTTGTGGTGTATTTGAAAAAAAAGTAACAGCGACAGCTAGCAAAAACAACCACTTCTTCTGCTTTGTAGCTTTACACAAAGCGGTGCGTTGAGCTGTTCTAGAAATTTCTAAGAGATGAAAAGAAAACGGAAATAAAGAAACATTCACACAGAAGCGCGAGTACTAAAGTTATCTTTAAATATTTTGCCTTTTTTGGTTCTAACATTCTCTACTCTCTTACCATTTACTATCACGAACGAAACAATCGCGACTAACATAAATATGGAGACAGAAAGTTTAAAAAACAAAACACACACATACACACACATACACGCATCAAAAGCTGCCCCAAAAAAGGTAAAGCTAACGGTCAACGCTTACAGTCAATCTTGCGGATGCTGAGCTCCTTCGGCAGCTCGCAGCATGAGTTGGCCAGCTGGCCGTGCACGCAGTAGATGATGGACCGCTGCTGGGGTAGTAGTGGCTGCTGCTCCGACGGGCCGGCCGGTTGCGAGGCCGCGGGCGCGAACGGTTGCTGCGAGCTGGCAGACGTCCCATAGTTTTTCCGGTATTCGCTGCGAAAGAAAAAGAAGAAGAAACGCACACCAGAAGTTAGTTATGACGGTGGCACAACAATGGCGCCGAGGCTTAGCACCGCTGCTGATGCTGCGGCGTAGCATCTAGCGAATTAAAATCAAACAAAAAGATTCACTTCCTTCCTGCGTCCGGGTGCAGGAAAACGACACCCCCCCCCCTTCCCTCTGCCGTTGCAATAACGAGCGCGGCGCAAACTGGCCAAGACGGGAAGTCAAACATGGCCATGGTTATAAATTGAAAATGAAGCTGGTTGGCCTTAGTTACGCCGTTGTTTAAGACGCTCGCTTTACACTTCGAGGGACACGAAATGAAAGAAAGAAAGGAAAAGGTGAAACGAAACGGCGAATACTACGTGCGTGCGTAAATGGCAAAAGGGAACAACTATTCTGGAGCGGGGAGCATCGGCGGGAATGGACCCAGGATTGGAAAGGTTGAGCTTTACACAAAAACAGTAAGCTCTGCACTGCAACAAAGGAACGAAAACGGTGCAATCAGAGTGCAAATATGCTACAGCAGCGCGAGCCAAATAGATATGAATCTGCATCTTTCTTAGGTGGATGGAGGGCAAGATGCCCTTTTTCATCTTTTCAGATGTTTTTCAATCAATATGGCTATGCCAGATGGAAAATGGTATTTTGAATACATACCACGCAGCCCAAGAAGAATGCGACGTGTTGAAAATCAAATCGACGAACTGGAAATGCATCGTGACGGTATTTCATTATGACATAGTCGTTAAAAATTTGGAAATTGAACTGAATCAATGCGTAACCCATAGCAGGTTTAAGTTCAATAAGTTTAAAGCATGTAGAGCTTCTATTACTTCCGTTTTATGTTAAAATTGAAACATTTAGAAAGTTAGGTCTTAGATATTAGAAGTAAAAATAAGTTCTTAGCGTTTTAAACTAGCTTTGAAACTTTTTTGTCATAAATTGCTAAGTTATTCGTTGACATAATCTAACTTAAAGCTTAAAACTTAAAGAACTACTGGTCAACGAAATCATGATCCATCGTCCAGAACATACGGTGATCAGAAAGAGCAACCGTAATCTAGCCTGTACTGCAGATGCGGTTAACACTTTAAGCGTCGCTTTATATGAATTCTTGCTTTGCTCGCCGCTCAGCTTTGTACCTGACGCTCAGTGATTCTCTTGGGAACCCCTTATCGCAATGAAACAAAAGAGTGATAATCTGTCTAATTATCAAACATCCTATGTCAGCATTTCTTAGTACCTGTTTAAATGTGTCATTTGATCATTTGCTGACAGTTATCGGCGAACGGCTTTTTTATTTCAGTTCAAATGGAACAGACATTTTCCGTGTTACTTGATCATTCCCAATGACTTGTTCGCTGGAAATGTCTTGCTGAGATACTTCAAGTGTCTTCTTTATCGAGCAACGCCGCTATATTTTCGCCGCAAATATATTTTTTCGTTGTCAAATGTGTCCATGTTTGGCTGTCAAATGTTTCCTATTTTGTATCTAATGTAATCAAATGTCTGATGAAGGAAATGAAGTCTACAGAAGACCCTTAAATATAATAGCGTTACTCGATCAAGCAAATATACATTATACAGGCGGCGACATCTACAGTCAAAACACAGGAAACTTTTAGGTAATTCTAAGTTTCATAAACTAAGTATTTGACTAGAGAAATAATAAATAATTAAAAACTCATGACAAGCAGACATTATTCATACCAATAAACATTCTTTTAAATAGTCTGTTTGGAACTATTGAAGCAGTAGAAAGTAAACTTATTTAATGAAGAAGAATTTTATTCTAAAATATCTGTCAATGTCACCAGAGTTAGTGTAATTCTTGTTTAATCAATAATAGTTTACAGATTTTTCTCTTTTCTATTCTGGGACCATTTGGCCCCCTTTTCCCCATTATTGAGACTGCATAAAATGGTTACCAATATACATTACACTGTTTCATCACCGTTTTCCTGCACGTTCCGTAATCTCGTTGCTGCATCAGAAGTAAATATTAAACGTGTTTGTTTCCCCTTATTTTTATTTACCAACCCTGTTTTTTTTTACTCCTAAAAGCAACTTTCATAAAAGCTTCAATAATTTCAACCTCCACTGCCAACGCAACGGTAGGAATTTTCTGTCCTGAAAACCTTACAAAAGAACTTTACCACGACGGTTGCCAAAAAATGGATTAGAAAACCGGAGAGTTTTCTGGGAAAAATGGAAACTATTTCATTCGCAAAACGGCCCGCTACAGGCTTGATCGTAAATTTGGCCACAGCATTTTTTGTGAGTGTGTGTGTGTGTATGTGTTGCTGTTGTTGCTAGATACACCAAACCTACAAACGAAACCTGGCAACCTGGGTTCTTTCGATCCTGACTTCATCTTCTCTCTCCTCCTCCTGGAACGCCCCCGGAATGGAGGTTCTATTCGATTCCCCAGCCCATGGTTAGAGTCCCCTATCTTTTTTTTTTCCTTTTTTACAGCTCGCACCAATGGATTTGAGTGCTGCTGGGTTGGGAAATTATGTTGTTCCCGTTAGTATGCATGCATGCTTGCGTTTGGCTTCCACTTGAACGGGCGAATGAAGCACACACCTCATCCTGCTGCACACGGACCCGGGTCCCTTCCTCATCCCCAGGTTTGGCTCGGAAATGTAATGAATGCAGTTCGGCATACATTCGACAAACGATCCTCGAACCCATTCCGGGTGGTCGGATAGACAGTAATTTACTGCAGTGGCCATAAGTTTTCGCCAGCGTTTGGTGGCCGGCCTGACAACTGGGACCGACCCCGGGCAGCCGAAAAAATCCACTGCACTGGAGAGGAATTGTATCCCTCCTCCTCCTTCTCCTCCTCCTCCTCCTCCTCCCCTGCCACAGAATCCACGATCGAGACGTTTCTTTTTAATGAAATGACTTTGGCAGCGGATCTGCACAAACGGCCACAGCTGTGGTAATAAATGAATGAATGTAAAAATGGTGCCACTGCTAATGGTATTCCGTGCAATGCCCCAATGTGCATTGCCGTGCACCACTGTGGCACCACACAGACACACACACGCGCGCGCAGATAGATATTTTTATTTTCTACTTCTGATTATTCCATCCACCGATGCTGATGACAACGGACATTTCCAGTTTTAATTTCGTTCGTTCGTTCGTTCGTTCGTTCGCTTGCCCGTTCGCTGCACTGCATTTTCACTGCGCCCACACTCTGCATGACCAATGAACCACGACAAGGATCACGAAGGGAGATAAACAGAGAGAAAGAAAGAGAGAGAGAGGGAGATAGGCTTTCGCAATGACGGTATGTGTCTCATAAATCATTTTAAAACATTAATGAGCACATTCGTTGGTGCATCGGAAAATGGCGAAGAAATCAAATAAATCCAATTACCAAATTCAACAATCGTTTGAATTTTGATGAACTTGCAACACGCAATCACAACAAACGGGCGACTGTAGTGCACAACACAACTCGGCAATGCTTTTTTTTAGCGCACTTCCCCGTATTCGACTTATCTGAGCTTGAGCATTTGGCCACAAATGACACTTTTGCATCAGCACGAGTACGACGACGCTGAGAAGCTGTCGAGCTGTCAACTATTTAAATTTAATTTGCGTCGCCTATTTTTTTGTAGGTTCGATATTCCATGTTGTTAATTCGCATTTTTTGTGTTTGTGCTTCAGCGCATACGCACCACGGTAGGTAATTTAAACACATTAGCGAACATCAGTCAATCACTGTTGATCGATCATGGTTTGAAAACACATTCACAGGCTTGATGTAAGAGTGCAATGTTGATGTTGATAAATGGGCTTCCCTGAACTGGAATTGGCATTATTTACGGTGAGCGTATTAAAATATTAAATTAATTTTTATTTATTTTTTCAACACTTCTTACAGAAGCTACATTGTTTCATTTATTTTCTTTCATTTTAACAATTGAATAATTCCATACTCGATATTTACTTGTATTTTTTGGCTTAAATATAATTTTGAATAATATTAAACAAAACGAGAGAGAAAAGGATAAATAATGTTGCATACAGTATAAAATATACTAAAACAGGGGTTTTCACGTAATTTAACTCGTAACTTTCTAATTGTAACAGTTTTATTCAACCTTATTGACATATTTCCACCTTATTGACATAAGTTTTGGAACATCTGTCAAATATTATATTTGCTTCAGCTTTATGCAACTAAATTCATATGATGGCGTGTTTTAAATCATATGGAAGAACTGAAAAATTCAGAAAGAACAACCCTTAATAGTCTGTTTCTTAAAATTGAAATAAAATGTCAACAATTTAACTATCTTAAGAACTTTAGATGATTCTTTGTTTGATGTATTGAAATTCAGGAGGAAGAATTAAAATTGTATGGGAATGCAAACACAATGGGTGACCGAAGTTGAAAAATATATTGCGGCCGGTGAGTAATGCTGTTTGCTCTGCAAACTGTCTCAGAAAACCCCGTAAGTGGCAAACGTTGTTGTTTCACTGCACCAACAGTAAATTGGAGTTCATTGGTTCTAAAAAACTAAAAATACTAGCACATGAAAAAAACATAGTTGAGCGTGTAAAAATTCAAATTCAACATGTGTAAATAGCTGCGGTTTGATGAACAATTCAACTTTTGACATGTAAACCCCTGTAATGCCGTTTACCGTAGAAACTGGCACAAAACAACTTATAACGCTGGTCACATTGGAAACTGACTAGAAAATCCCTGTTTTTTTTCCAAAACAAAATGTTAATTGACATCTATTTTATGTATTTTATGTAGAAAAATTGGGAACTAAACACTTGATTTATTTATTTTTGCTCATTGATTTGTTTTTTTAAAGAACGAAAACGAAGATTGAATTAAAGTTCAAAACTCAACGTTTAATTTGAATTTAGCAAATACTAAATGTCACCAATATTCATTACAAATTCTTCATAAGATTATATAAAAACCATGGTTTTACAGATCAATATTTCAATAGTTTACAGGAAATTTCAATAGAAGTAAAAAAACTGTTTCATAAAATTGCTGGACCTACACAAGATTTCTAATTTTTCAAACCCACCTATATTCTAGTTGTTTATCCTTTCCCATCCCTTTTTCTACACTCGTATGACTATTACCTCTGAAAACAGCAAACACACACATACACCCAGTCCCTGAGTATCTGAATAGCCTCTACTCAACCGAAGGAGGGAGTGAAGCTTTTATGTAGCATCCACTTTCTAGCATTGGAAAGACGCTATCCACTGCCGCCAGATGAAATCTAATGCTCCCGTAATGAGGTTATGAGTCAATCCCATCAGTGTAATGATGCCCGAACGCAGTGCCCGGGCCAACAGGGGGAGGGCTAGCACCATTCAAGTGTCGAGTGCGCTAACAAATTACAGCCCTCCGAAGGATACCCAACGAACGGTGCAGGGGGGTTAGCAAGATCAGACCAACGTGCCTCCGCGCCGTGCGAGCACGGATAGCCCGGGGCAAATATAGCTGGCAGAGCTAAAATACCGAAACCCTCCATAATCAGTGTGAATGTAAAACATCAACGAGCCCTCTGGGGGGCCGTTCGGAAATGGCTTTCAAATGATTTCGCCTTCGGCAAAAAGGGTTGGCCCGGCACTCCCGACCGCTTTCAGCCGCCCGTGATGGTCTGAAAAAGGAAACGAGCTGCCAGTCAGCCAGCACATACGGATTCGGTTTAGCCGAGAGGCTGTGCCCAGGTGGGTTGGCTGGGTGTTGGTTTTTTGGGCACTCTCGGCCCGGAGTCCAGTTTTTGACCCCGAGTCTTATTAGCATTTGTTTAGGATTATCCGAATTTTATACCCTCCAATGGGTCATAAGCGTGAAGTTGGTGCGCTCTTGGGCGACTTACTTTCAAAGGACTTCGAGGTTCGAAATGGTTTGGATGGTGGCATACACACTCAACTTCTTGCAATAAGCAAATTGGTTCTTTAAAAAGCGTGAGAAGCGTGAATTTTAAAATGAGGTTATTTCAATTTAACAGCTGTATGGAGCTGAGCTGTGCAAGCCTTTCTTTAGCGGAATTAATTAAAATAACTTCTTGTAACATATTTTTCCCCCAAAACAACACCTAATGGCACTGGGAAATCGTCGACCAGCTTGTACACCACCGTAGATAGCGCACACTTACAGATGAATAGAAACATTTGCAGATGCTCACGTTTTATGCTAATGTGTACGTAATCTCGTAAACTAGCAAACCCCATACGATGTCCCTTTTCTTTAGCGTTTCGCACGCCGACGCATCAAAGGCGGCCACACGTGACCCAACAGCCCTCCCATCCACCAAAGTACCTAAATGGATGCTCCGGCGTTCTCCTGCTGGACGAAAAAGATTGTCAGCTCCGGCGCAGAAAAAGGGGCAAACGACGATTTGAGAACCTCTTGGAAAACTATAAACCTTTTAGTATGATGGGGAACGGTAACGATGGCTCTCCCGGGGTTCGTACGATCCTGGGTCGGTGTTGACAATGGCGACGGACTGGAACACACACCCCCACAAAAGTAAAAAAAAAAACGAATGGAAACAAAACTGTTCCTTCAGATATTCATCCCGGCACGGTTTACGATGAAATGATCCATCGAAATCCCACCATTGACCGACTGTTCGAGTGGAGTCAGTTTCGCAGAAGCAATCGAGGGATAGGGGGGAAAGGGATCTCCAAGATACCCACTGCTTTGCTAAGCAAATTTATGAAAATGTAATCAATTTGTTGTAACACGCGTGGAAAGCGTGAGCCGAGTCAGATTATCCACACCGTACTCCGTTGAGCGTCCGAAGCCGATGGTAGTAGGTTAGGGACGGTAGGGATAGTTTTAGCGACCGAGTCCGGCGGTACTTTTTACCGGCGAGAAAGGATGCGTGGAAACGTGAGATGAATGAAAGCGTGTGTTGCGGGTATTGTAAGCATAGTTCGATTTGTTTCGATAGCAAACAAATAGTTTACATTGCGAAACATAGACCATAAAATGCTGTAACGGTTGGGGTAGAGTGTACATGGTTGTGCATGGTGAATGCGTATAACGTTAATCAACAAAAGCGAGATTACTGGAAAATGATAGTTTGTATCAGCGCAAAACACATCACTGGTAATATTATTGCACAAGAGGTAGAATGCAATGATTGTCCAGCAATTAAAAGAAAATATTTAAAACATATCATACAACAGGAAACAATTATTCCTCATAGTTAGATATTTTACATGCGAGCGATATGCAGAGGTAGTTTACAACTGTTCATAATATGAAGCTTATGGTTTTGTTCGTAAATATATTTAGGTCATTTACGCCTATTTATCTTTATGTTCATATACTTAGGTTAAATTATGCTTCGAGATGAATTAAAGATGGGAAAAGAGATTAGATTAGGGCAGAAAGAGGATTAGATTGGTTTGCAATTATGTATGTAATTCGCCTGCAGAGCAGTCTGCCTTTGAAAGATAGTACCGAGATGTTAAAGTCGAACAGTATGTAAACCTCATTGAATGATCTGCTCATGGCTGTTAAAGGATCACCTGATCCACATATAGTGCGACGACGGGGGATCGCGAGCAGTGGACATGGACGTAGTGGAACCGTTGGGGCATATTGGCCGAGTTGCTGTAGCAGTATAGGGCTGTCAATATTACCAGTTAGTAAACCTGCTGCGGATAGTTGCTCAGCAATTTGGCGCCTTTCCTCCAGTTGGTGATGGCCAAAGAGCATGAGACGATCCTCATAAGGTGGGTGCTGGTAGTAAGGAAACTGCATAACGGGAGAGTTTGCGTTGGATGGATTCCAGTCGATAGGCGCTAGGTCAATGGCTTCCAGACCAAGCTGGTGTACTCAAGCACTGGTCTTACGATACTGCAGTAGATAGCCTTAAGACACATGGGGTCCTTAAAGTCTTTTGCCATACGGAGAACAAATCCGAGATTGGTTGGGTGCCGCGACTGATGACTTCTTCAGCGTGACGGTCAAATGTTAGCTTTGTGTCCAACACAACACCAAGCTCTTTAACATAGTTTGCACGTTTGATACAGATTCCGCTGATGCAATAATTATAGTGGAAGGCATCGCCCAGGGTACACCAGTGGTAAAAGTTACTTAAGTACTGCTGAAGTTCTTGGTGATTAGCGTCGTTGAGCACTGTCATAAATAGTTTTACATCACCTGCAAAAATAAGGAATTTATCCGACGGGCAGTACATATGCCAGGTCATTTACAAAGAGTGTGAAGAGTAGTGGACCCAGATTACTGCCCTGGGATGCACCAGATAACGCGGCGAATGGGCGGGATAAGCTGTTTTGGGATTCTACAGCGTTTGTTCAATGCCAGTCAATTTGTCAAATAGTTAAAAGCCAATCAAATTAAACTGATTGCATGCTTCAATGTTGTTGTGTTCACCTTAATCGTTACAGCCATGCAGTCCACTCGAGTCCACAGTGAAGTGAATGTACAACATTAATGAAAAGCTTTTTCGTTCAATAAGTTCTATAAGTCAACAATTAGTTTCGTAAATCTTGTCAACGTTACGCATCAAAACATTTGTTTGGGTAATATCCAAAGGTGAAAGTCGTATCTCCTATAACCCATCAGCAAAGGGTATACACTTTGAAGAGTTTGCTTAAGTGCACAGTATTGCCAATCACTTATTTTACCTTTTTAATTATTTCATTGCACTATAGATTTCACTCGTCATTGCCGTGCGGTCACGGTATTTATACGATTTGAATGTATTTAAATTCCAAGCAAACGTTAGGCTTACAGACATATGGCAAAAATGTTTGTTTAGAATTTGAAGATTGTTGGCACGATATCGACCTCGTGCGAGATCTGTCAGGCGAATGTTGACATATATCGAGCTATCTTGATAATAGCTCGAATAAGTCACAATAAACCCCTCAGATGGCGCTATAACATACAGAGAAGGACGAAAATACGAGACAGCTAGATCTCCAACATTAGGGCCAATTAGGAGAAAGTTCATCTACGGTCAACTTTAGGGCAAACAAGGTCAAGGAGATCAGCTGATCGAGTAAAATGCCGCCATCGCAAAAGGGACAGTAGCAAAAGTCAAGCGAAAGAAGAAAGACTATTTTTTGAACTGTGCAGCGAAAACCCTATACGCGAGAGCCAGTTGCAAGAAAGTCTACAAAGCTACCGAAAATAAACGGATTGTTACCAGGCGTAGCAACAAAGATCGTAGCTACTTTCATTAATTCGACGGAAGATGTCTTTCGTTTTCTGAGTTCTGAGTTTTCGATTGCTCGAACATAGCTGACTACAACTAATTCGTTTACATTGCCATATTTGTCTAATTACAGTATTTTTACAAATATCACAACAAAGGCCAAATGTGCATCAGTTGCTGATTCACTGAAGTGAAATAATGTTTAAATACCGTATCCAAGAAGAAGCTCACTATGCACTAGTGCAGCTGTTTGATCAAATATTCCCGGAAATGGCAGATTGAGGTTTCAATTAATGTGACCGAATTCCTGTTTTCCCACACTGTAGCATAATTTGTGGATAATGTAACATATGATCATTGGAATTACTTATCCAGTAATCCATTCGATAAAGCATCAACCAAGCATCAGTTATTTCTATCAAAAAGGAATACCCAGAACAATGATCAAACAGTCTCACCACACGAACTCGTACTACAGAGTTCGTGTGTACTTCATTAGTATTATGGAAGCTCCGTCTCACGTCAACGTGCATGCAGCAGCACTATGAGCACCGTGTCAATGGAATTCCAAAAAAAAAACTTTACTAGAGCAAACACTCTCCATGTCCCAGTGCCGCCTTACCACCGTTAGTTGACAACTTCCTGTTCACACCAGCACCAACCAGCCAGTCAGCCACCTTTGCCCTCTAGAGATCGAACTGCGGGCCATGCTCAAACCATTCCAGCAGAGCCTGCAGATCTTCTTCCCCTGGACACGCTAAAACTCACGCGATAACCCGTTGACCACGGGACCACATACCGGGCGCGGGCGTTTTTGTGTGTTTCGCTCGGATCTTGTCAACAACAACAAAAACTATACTCCTCGTGAGCGAAGTACCAACCGTTAGCCTGTCTCGACCGAGTTCGCGAACTTTTAATCCATCCTCAAATCCCGCAGAGAGTTTTCCGCAAAACAACTTTGCACGCCCGGGTCAGCAAAAAAAAACAGGGAAACCTCCCGGCATGACTCTCGCTCTCTTCGCGTCAAACGCTGCGACTGGTACTAGGTAGAGTGTGCCCTGTCATGTTTCGTGCTGCGTTTGTCCTAAATTAAAAATAACTTTGAAAACTTTGCACGGTTCGGCTTTCACTTCGGCAATCTGCTCCCGGCTGGCGGCGTGTCCATGATATCAGATCCTTGACGTCGCTCGGCTAAAAAGGATTCCCGGCTGACCCACCACCAATAGCTGACAGTTGCTTCGAACCGAGAGAGAGAGAGTGAGAGAGAAAAAACTGTCCCCTTCCCCCGAAAAACCAACCGTCCGCAGCGGTAAACGTTAGATAAACGAAACCGGAAGTTGAGATCCGTTGCATTTTGGGTGCCATTTCCCGTTAGCGGTGGCCGGTGTGCTCGGCGGTGTCCGGGGTGCTTCCGGGCGTCCTTTTGTTCCCAAGTGTGAACCGCCCGACAGCGTAGCGCGGCGACCCAACGCCCAAGAAAACGGGACGAAAAGTTTCATTTTCATTTACTCATTACATTACTTTGGGACTTACGATACGCGCGGGTGGAAACTTGAGACTTGCTTACCAACCTGGTGACAAAGTGGTGGTGTCGCGAAGGGAAGTGTTGCCCAGAGCGCCCCAGTTGCAGCAAAGTTGATTTCGCTTCGAGTCAACGACGAGAACACTGCGGAATTAGTTCCATCGTAGCAAGTGTGAGTACAATTTGTTGCTTGCCTGGATCCAGTTGGGGCGACCGCAGCGCCTTCAAAAAGTGCACCCGACCGAACGAGTCACTTGACTTGTAGCAGCAGCAGCAGCAGCAGCAGCAGGAGGACTTTCAACGTACGTTCACTCTATATCGATACATCGAAAGTGAACGGCGGCTGAAATGAGTTCTCGGTCGACTCTGTCCCGCTTGGGGAGAACCGGAACCCGTTGCCACTAGCAAACTACTGATGCACTTCGCTTCGGAAACTGCATTTGTCCCATACGTGGGATCGCAGTGGGGGAAGGTGGTACATGAAGCAACGGGCAACTTTTGTGGCATGCAACACGAAATGCTCCACGGTTCTTCACGGTGCGCTCGCACATTTGTGGCCACGGCAACAGGGGCACACTTAATGGATACACGAAACTGTCGTAAACCATTGAAAGGACGTGTTTCGCCTCAGGGAGTTGAATGTACACATTTTTCGTGTATGTTTTCGTGGCACGGGTTGCTGTTTTTTTGCCCCGCCGTGCTATGCCTTTCCTTAGCAATGAAGTCTGTCGTGTTGTGTATCGCTTCGCCCATGTGTAACATGTGGCAAAATGGCTCTGAACAAAGACATTGTTTGTCATTATTGTAACTCGATGTGGTTGACAAAAAAATAGCAACATCAAGAATGCGAAAGACTATCTAAAATTAATTCCATCATAATGGTGTATCGTACTGAGCTTAACATGGCTCAATAATAGCCATCCAGCAGACCTACCTTATGTTCTGTTTTAAATTGTATGTGTATTTATGTCAATGTTTTTGTGTTTTATTAAACTTATTTTGTGGTAGCAGTGGTTAAAACATTTAAAGTTTATTGTTTTTTTTATAAATATTTTTTATACGTAAGATTGAAAGAAAGGTTTTGTTGGTAACAGTTTTCAACAGCAACAATTCAGACTTGTCTAACTAGTCCCACAAACAACCTTTTTGTATTCTCGTATATTGATGATCAACGCCTGAAGGTATGCTATTTGAAATTCTAATGCAAGCATAGGATTATTATCATCATTAATGCTATATGACCATTTGTTACCGTCACTTTTTAGTAATCAATTGATCTGCTCAATGTTTTGACGCTTTGCTGAACACACTGAAATATTCAACACGGTTGGGTTCATGAGTGAGGTGAACTTCGAGAAGAATAATTCGATTGAAGGCACAACTCAAGCTCAAATTTACTTTCCGTGCAAATGAAACACATATTTTGGATACTTAAATACCTAAAATTTAGATACTTAGAGTTTGAAGAATTTTTACTGTAGTTTATATCAAGAAATCAAGAAGAAGCAATATTGAATACTAGACACTTTACTGAATAAAAACATAATTTCAGCAATACCAGGTACACTAATGATTTCACGTATGTCATCTTATGTCTTATGTCGCTAATGATTTCACTTCAAGTCCTTAAACAAAGTTTTTTGAAGACTTAAGCCGTTAGGATTTTTACGCCATCAAACTTATGAAACATATTGAAACGTGTTTTTCATGATTCTACACATTGTTAACTATAAAGAGAAGAAAAGTAAAATCAAATAACTTCCTAGCATCGGCCTAACAATGGTTTTGTAACGGTTGCATTTAGAATAGTCGGCTCCCCAGGTGGCGTCACAACTCAAAAAAAAATTAATTAAAATCCATCAATATCAATTCGTTCATAATATTATTGTGGCATAACTGTGATATTCGACTAGAAGAGGACGTTTAAGCTACTGAATGTCAAAGTGCACGGTGATACTAGCGTAGTAAAACTAGCGTGTTGTTATTATTCAAACAAATAATACGTTGCCAAGTACTGTCTAGTGAATGGATTACTCGAATTCCTCGAATAGTATCAAAATTTCTAGCAAATTAATAGTTTTCTCGATGGTTTAGCTGAATATCATGGTAATTAGATTTTGTATCTATTTTGGAATATCGGGACATTCGGCATGTCATCAACCGAAGATAATAAGATAAGATAATTATGTTTTGTGTCTATTACCTGTGAATTCTTGATATCATTAACCAAAGACATGAACAATTCGCAGAAATTCATAAAATAAGGCACAAAATCTAATTATCACAATGAACTTCAATAAACCCTTTTGCATTATAGTCTTCTTTGAAAACTTCTTAGAATTTACAATAAATGCAAATGTTATCCAATCCAATTGGTTTACTGCTAATTATCAAAACTGGTGGAATCGATTCGCTTCACAGTACTGGCCAAAGTATAAACGAACCGAACTGTCAAGCTGAATCCTTAAAGAGCAAACTCAACATATTCCGTCAATAGGCAAACTTTGCGAGAGAATTGTAATTATAATTTACTGAACGCGTGCTTAAACGTTCTGCCGCCCAACGCCAAAATCCAACCCACTTCGTATCACTTACAGACCACTGCACTTCCGTTCATCCTCCATTCATCTTCTCATCGGTTTCGTGAGCACGCTTTCGCCCATTCTGCCACCGCCAATTCAACCCTTCCGGCCTGTTCGCGACCCTCCCCGGCCCAAGCGCGTGATGCGGTAGACCCACGCCCTGAGACAGTAGTAGCACATAGTTCCAAAACTTTAATTAATACCCGTGCCGTACGGCGATGCGGTGCGGTTTTGTCGCACAAAGCGTTTGACGCAGCCGTTCGATGGCCGTTGACCGGTGCGCCGTGTTCAATAAGTTTTAATGCGCCAGCAGCACCATTAGACAGCCGGGGGGGACACCGGGGATATGGGCGGCAAGGTCACGGGGGCATCGATGACGGACGGGGTTTGTGCGGCCGCGTGTTTGGCGAGCGTGATTTATGTGGTAAGACTTCTGGGCGGTGGTGGGCTGACTTTGGGAATTTGCTTTGCTCTGCGTCTATTGTCTATTTGCATGCTCTGTGTGAGTGTGTGTGTGTGTGTGTGTGTGTGTGTGTGTGTGTGTGTGTGTGTGTGTGTGTGTGTGTGTGTGTGTGTGTTTATGTGGTCAGCAAAGTTTCAGTCGTATCCGAAATGTGGGGAGGGCCGACGACCCTTTTGCGTGCGAAAGCAGTGCCATCGAGCTGCTGCGAGAGTCCATTCGGAGGAACAGCTAGCGGCCGTTGAAGCTTCAGTAGAAAGCTTCTCTTCCCGCTATCGACGAATAACGAAACTTTCTAATGACTTCTTGATGTGCAGCAGTGTTTGAAGTACTGCCTGGGAAGTACTCAAAGTGGTTGGATTAAATCGCACCGAAACCCGACCCCACGACGACGATGGGTGGTGGCCAACATATACAGCAAAAAGGAGCAAAAAGCAGCAACATCAACAACCATACGTACTTCTGCAGCACTTGAACAACAACAACAAAAACAACAACAACCACTACGACTACTGTAAGGTCAGTCAGGTTTAGATTATGCGCCAAGCGTTCGCATATCGCTGTACCTAACCCCCAGCAGGAGCTCCGTTTGCTTGATGAGGAAAATAAAATGAAGAAAAGTTGGGTCTATTTTTTGCTGCTGTTGTTGTTCTGTTACCCTGCCAATCCCTTTCCTTCACCTGTGTGTGCATGCCGTGTGTGTGCATGCAGTTGAAGAGAGAAAAAATCATCCCAGTGGGCGTTGCATCCGTGCCGATAGATTTACGAGTTCAGCTTTTGTTTCGCAACAACCCTCCATCCACCTAACCATCGAGAGGAGAGGAGAGCTCAGTTTTGATGAACTGGTCTCCTTTAGTTTTGTTCGTTTGGTGAGGTTTTTTTCTTTCTCTCTCTCTCTCACACTCTATATGTTTAAGGTACATATCAACGAGGAAAGCTTGCTTTCTGGGCGAAGGTGTTCAAGGATGTATGGATAAGTGCATTACCTCGATGGTATTAGTGCTGCAGGTATTAGTGGCGCAGTATGGCCCGGCACCCGGTGCTGCTTCTGACGGTTGTGTTTTATTCTACAGCATAATTACAGCACGCGCATCGAGACACAGGCCGCGCGTGCTGAAGTGTTTTGGATTTTCTCCGATTCAGCTATCAGTTTGCTGCAGTTTTGCCAGTAATTAATGCCTTTGCCATTGCATTACAGGCGGTCCTCCTTTGCTTCGGTGTGAAGGTCGTGGGTGGATGTTGGCGGGTTTGTTGATCCTCTTTCATGGCAGCCTCGTAGTTAGAAGAAGCGAAATCTCTTTCCCTTTAAAGGAGCCGAAACGTAGAGGAGCGTGGTGCCGAAATGGTCGGATGGAGCGAAATATTCATATGTATTTCTATAAAATATTAAATAAGGCCGGTCTGGTGGTACAGCCGTCAACTCTAACGACTCAATAACAAGCTCATCAGAAAGCATTAAATACAACATATGATATACAACATTAACGTTTGATACCTTATTTTCTTTGCAATAAATGAATAAACGAAGAATTCAAATTTATACTCCATGTTATTATGATGGTCTAGCAAACGAACTTTAGTGTGTATTTACCAAATAGAGAAAAAATTAAGTGTTTCCAGACTTTTTCTTCTTCACAAGTTACAATTTTTTCTTCATTTGCGCTACAACCATTGTCGGTCAAGGCCTGCCTGTATCACTAGTGGACTTGGCTTACAGTGACTTATTGATTACCCATTGCAGGATAGTCAGTCCTGCCTATGAGAACACGGCTCATTCGGGCCTTGAAACCATGACGGGCATGTCTTTTAGTTATATTAGCTGATGACTATACCACGAGATCGGTCAGTGTCTCCAAACACATAACATTTATTATGTCATTAAAAACCGTTTCAATAGTGTTAGCTATTGTAATCAATATGTCTAAAAATTGGGGCCTATTGGTCCACCTACTCAGAAGCCTTTTTGACAGAAGATGTGTATGTGTATGAAGCTGTAGACTGTAATGGCAACAATGGTTGATAGGTAGAGGTATGTTTTCAACGAGGGTTGAATTCATTAAAATAGTATCTGTAACCTAGTTGGATAGGGACCTAGGGACCGAGCATCCTGAAGAAAGGTTGTAGACCGCTCTATCGTGAGCAGAGCAGCAATAGAGTGAAAGAGCGAACCTAGTTGCCAACTAAAAATCAACAAACAACTTTGCAATAATTGGCGTTAAAAGAACATGGTTATAGTGTATAGTTATTATACTAAATAATAAATCTTTAGTATTCCAAGATAAATTTTCTTACATTTTTAAGATATACTTGTCCGATTAATGGGTAATATAAATAAATATATGAAAAGAGAACAGGCAAATGCGACTCCTAAATCTCAAGCGTGACATTTTAAGGATTTTTATAATTGTTCAGTTTTTATACAGATAATCCATTTTTTTAGATACTGCTGTTAGTTTCATTTCATAAATAAAGTTTGACTGCATCAATTACTGTCTAAACGCCTGCGTTAAGTTATTTACTTGAAGAAATACAGAGCAAAAGCATTAACATGGCCAGTTTGCCTCATGTTCCCTTACTATCGCTTGGAAAATGGTAGCCGCCGCTGCAGCTACTACTTACAATCGTTGTACAGGTAAAGGCCTTCAGGTGTGTTCCTTTTTTACTAGAGAACCACCCACCTCTCTCTGTGGGCTCAAATCGTACACCTGGCGTAGCCTTCACCAGTGGGACTGTTATATATACGCCTCGTCATAGGCGTACGATGTATGTAACACTCAGCCCAATACCATCTCTACGAGCTAATTCACTAGCCATTAATCAACGTTTCGAATCGAAAAGACGTACTCGTAGCACCAAATGCTCGCTCGGTATGGAGGTCACACGCTGTCCAACTTGAGGGAGGGGGAAATACTTAAAGCAATACTGCAGTACGCTCTTCTTCTTCAAGAAGAACAGCCAGAATTCCTACAGAATCAGACAGAAATAAAATTGAATCCCATTCTTTACGGCAAACCAACGACGACACCGGTTTGAAGAACGGACCGAAGATCTTGCACAACCATCAGATTCGTCGGATTCTGCGCGTGTGTGTGTGTGTGTGTTTTCTCCAGGTGTATAGCAAGGTTTTGAAAATGCTGTGATTGACCGATTGGCCGCATCAAACCGTACAGCTACGGACACGTTTCCCGTTCCCCACAGCTCTACTGACTAGAAAGAAACCCCAAAAAGGGCCCCAAAAGTTCAGCTCCAAAGCACGCGAGGAACGTAGGTATCTTTGTAGTAGCTGGATAGCAGCGCTTACAACGCTGTTTCGCACACTGCCGAATGCTTGCTGACTTTTAAAGTGATTGGCCACGGCAGCACCGTCAAGAATGTTTGATTAATCAATTATCAAGCTTGATAAGGGTTTTCGGGCAACGAGTTGTCGAGCAACGGTGTTGGATCTCGTGCGGCTTTTCGTGCTCAGTTTTGTACTACCTTCGTTCTGGTGGATTGATTGATTTTTGGACGCTTTAAAAATTCTGCCTCCCGTTTGCACTTTAATTCTGGGGAATGTGTTGCATTTGAGATTATTGTTTAAGTACATAATTATTTCCCAAATACAATTAATTTGACCACAAATTCTAAAGAAAAAAAACAAGATAATAATCAAAGAAATGTACACCATATTGTTGTTTCCCTTAAGAAATGAAACTTTAATTCCTTTGAATCCCATAATTGATTTCAATTCTCTTAGAGGTGTTCGCACACGAGCCTTAAAAATTTAATATCATAGAATTCATCGCAATCAATTAATTAATGCACAGAAATGTAACTGAATTTTAAAAACCCTTCTACCGAGAGTGGCGTACCCGCTTCGTAGGCATGCTAGGTTCCCCTGGTTCTCCGAATTGTTGCCTCATTTCGAGATACAGAACTTCTAATCAATTACCGATTTACACCGACCACACAGAGTGCATCCCCAATTTTCCAAAACCCTCCCCTATCTTACAACCGTTTAGCTTCTGGTGGTGCATCTGCGTAAATGAAATTTTCAAGGAATTTCTATTTATAAAAGCACCCCTAGCAGACATGCTACTCCACCCCATTACAGGTGTAGCGAGAAACCAGCCGGCTCAGCCATTAGCGCATAAAGCCCCCTTTTGTGCCGGTAGCAGTGAAAATCAAATCATAACCGCTACCAAACCGTCCGAAATCGCACGGCGTGGCGCAAACTTCCACGGCCGACCGTTCACCCAGCCCTAGCCGGCCAGGCCATGTCCGTCCGCGGCTTCCCTTTAATGAAAATCAATCACCGATACACCACCATCGCCACCGCGCACACTTGCCGCAACTACAATTCAGGCGCGCGCGCGCGAGCAAACGGAAACAATTTTCGCAACTTCATCCCCCCCCCCCCACGATGACCCAACGCGGGCCCACGAAAATACCTCCGGTGTTCGGCGAAAAGTTTACCGACCATCAAATCTGGGAAATTTTACCTTTGACTTCTAGGGAAGCACGCCCGCCGCACACGGAAGCAATCGATACGGAAGGGCTCAAGCGGAACCGGCGAACCCGTCCGCGATGCGGCCATTCCAGGAGCCAACATTCCGCTTCCGAACGCGCCCGGGCTTTAACTCTCGGGCTTGCCTACACTCGTTAATTAAAATTTATTTATTTACAACTATTCAAATACTGCCGCCGCCGCCGCCGCCCGATGGGTTTGGGTTTGAAAACTTACATAACCAACGGTTGCTTCTGCTGGTCCTTGTCCATGGTTAACACCGCTCTTCAGCCTTCAGCACGCCAAATCCTTCCGATGCACGATGACGTACGGGCGCGTCCCGGTGTACGCGGAATTGTATGAGCAGATTATGGTCCAGTTTCGTGTGTCAAACTCACATGTGGTATACACGTACAATACAATCACTGTCACACAACAACACTCACGTATACGTTACAGTAACAGTCACAGAACAACACTAAGTATTAACGGCATAACGGCACTACACCTATCACAACTTGCTTACACTGGCTGTATGGATGTATGGAACGTTTTGTGGATATGAAAATAGTTTGAAATTTAAGGCAAAACATAAGAAAATTAAGGTATAGATTAAAAAAGACAATAGTTGGACAATAATAACCCTTATGTGTTTAAAACACCGCTTAAATTTGGTATATGAATTACAAATCTGACATAAAATCATTACAATAATAAAAAAATTATTTTATGGCATCAATTTTACTCGCGTTTGATTAAAAGGAGCAAATAGGGTAACAGAGATAAAATATGTAAATGAGATTTAAAAAAAATAGAAAAGAGAAATAGAAAAAAATCCAAAAGTACAAAAAACATGTAAGAAGATGTGTAAAAAATGGGAATTTAGTAAACATCAATCGCTGTTGTAAAATTAATACCAC
Organism: Anopheles merus; assembly: GCF_017562075.2. Taxonomy (NCBI): domain Eukaryota; kingdom Metazoa; phylum Arthropoda; class Insecta; order Diptera; family Culicidae; genus Anopheles; species Anopheles merus. The sequence goes on along the minus strand of NW_024427625.1, from coordinate 91,566 downwards.
AACTTAGTTTATGAAACATAAATATTTGTATGAAACTTACTAGCTGATACTAAACCACACGACAGCTTTGCACAACTTTCCGCGTTTAGTTTTGCTTGTGTATTGAGTTTGCAACGATGCTAGAGCAGTATCTTTACTTAAATTGGTATCATATTTAGTTAGATTAGTTTATCAATACACCGCAGTATGTATTTAACTTTCAAAACTAGTCATTTTAATCTCTATCAAGATCGAAACAAAATGAGTATACGATAGCTAATAATGAAAATATCTAGGAAAAAGTTAAGAAGATGTTGAAATAAAGTATGACTTATTGTTTTTTAAATCTTTATTTTTATTATTTTTGATTTTTTTACAATGAACGACATCTCCATATTACGAAAAATGTTAATTTTCTGTTTTTTTTTTTATTTTTAATTCTTGAAGTTTCCTAACATTGCCACACAAAAACTAAATTATGATAAGAAGCCAGAACAAACAATAGGAAAAGTTAAACCAAACTTAGCGCAAAAGCTGCAAAATATATTTTTAAATTAAACAAATAAGAGCCAAACAACGGAAAACTTGAACGATAAAAAAACCAAGATTAATAAAAAAAACATGAAAATAGCGCTCAGGCCATCATGTAATAATGACAATAGAACAAAGTGAAATATTTATCAAATCCTAACAGCCTATTTGTGGACATGGTTGTGTCTAAATTTGTTTTATTTGAATTGTGAGTGAAAGTATGATTCTCAAACCCAACATTTAATGTCCTCTGCGGATCCAGATGGGCAACGAATCATGTTCGGCGCCCAGGATATAAGCCGATCGCCCTAATAACTCTAATAACTGCAAATAACGTGGTCGATAAGCCGTAAACAAATGAGCTAAATAAATCCCAACAAGAGCTTAATCTGTGTTTTTTACAACACGATACAACGTCACTTTACACTTTATCACGGTATTACACACTCACACACTGCACACATTTTCAATCCAAAATCTCAGTATCACCGGACCGCTTAAACAGTAGCGAAACGGTTCGCAGCAAAAATTATGACCATCTTTGTTTATACCACATTTAGTAGAATTCGCTCTCACTACCACACTCCCAAAAAAACGAAAGCTCAACGCAGTAGCGTTATTTACGGGCAATAAATTGCTAAACAGTAATAAATATTTAAATATCACAACCGCATAAGTAATGACTGCAACTGAGTCACCTATCGTTTCCCGCTTCCACCAAGCAATTCTTACGTCTTTTTCCCAACTTAACACACACACTCAGAAGGGCCGGTCGGAACCGGAACCAAACACCGGGAAAGAAAAGAAACCAAACAAAAAAAGAAAAGCAAACAATTTACCAGTCCAAAGCTAAGTAAGGCACAAAAAACGACGTTCCTCACGTACACTGAAACACAGGGGGCAACAACAAAAAAAAAAACGATGGACGCGGACGCACAGTGGTTCCAGAAAATTTAGGAGCCATCCAGTTCCTTTAGCGGGCCCCGGCTCCAGGTGAGAAAGATAGATCGTGAAGCCCCGGGGGCGGAAATATATTAGTTAGGTCCCTTCTGGCCATGCTGGCAGCGGCCGACTCGGTCAACCCGAGTGTGATAGTGTGTTTTATTGTGTTACTTGCACTTTCGGAAATATTAATCTATTTTTAATGGCCCCCGAAGAACGGTTACACCTAGCCGCGGCCACACACTCGGGCACTCCATTGCGCGCACTCTCTTTCACTCTTTCGTGTGTCCTTTTGCGGGCAGGTAAAGCATAGTAAAACACACCAGAGCGTGCATAATTTTGTTCCGAGTCCGAGGTAGGACACACACACGCAGTTTTACGACGGGACGGGGCTAGAAATTGATCTAATTCACTTCACAGCACTGACTTAAAGAAAGATGCCACAAAACTGTCCCCCCCATCTCCAATTTGTCACTTTAGATCGGCATAGAACCGAAGCATCTTAACCTTAACCCAGGGATGACAATTCCCTTCCTTTTCGCAGCACTTTATCGACTGGTTGTTAGGCAGCAGTGTATAGAACCTACATGTTTTCTTCACTCTTGTTACAGTTTGCAAACTTTTTGACACAAACAAACAGGCTGTTATCAACAACACACGGGTACACTAGAATCTGGCCACATTTCGCTCCGCACAGCCGCGCAGTAACAACGGTTCGTTCCGGCCCGGGTGCAGCAGCGTAACTGAGCCGCTTAAAATGATATCGCACAATCCTGTACTACGGACTGAACGGACCGGTACAGCTTCCCAACCAACAACACCACCACCACCAAACCCTTCACACACCTAGACGCGCTTGGGACAGAGAGACAGAATAGTGGTCAAATTTCTAAACCATGTCAATATTTACAGCTGTGGCCTTACAATACTTTGCTTCATTAGTATGGGTGTTTCTTCCCGTAGTGTGAAGCTACTACGGCTGAGTTGTGTTATCGTAAAGCAAATCAACAGTAGACTCCGTGCAAGTACGTTGATCGCATAGTTCGCTTTGGGCCCTGGGGACATGATCACCGTCAACGACGTCTCTCAGACCAGACAAGAACACCAACACAACTCCTGCCCGTCCCGAACTAGGCTTTGCATTGAAGAGCTTGGACAGGTGAGAAGGTGGCAAACGGACGGGTGTATGGTTTACTCATTTTATTTCCCCGCTACGTCTAATCATATAGCCCTGGTTGTTATCTGGATAGCGAAGGTGCAATGCATTCTTTCGCCACCGTCAAAGATCACCGTCTCATCGCTCGGTGTAAACACACGTTAGCTCATCATTACGATGAGCTTAAATTGGTGCAGAAACAAAATATGTGATCACACACATTTCGCAGCTAACAGACAGGGGTTTGTTTGGCAAAACATTGGTACCGAGTGAAATTACACGCGTTCCTTCAAACCGGGAGAATCGCTGGGGTAGACATCGTAGATAGATGTGAGATAGATTTTATCTTATTGTGCTTCCGAGTGAGTAATGCGAGCAGGGTTTCCCGAGATTATATGCAATTGATTTGTACTACGTTCAATTAATTGGAAGATTCAGTTGTTTAGTGTTGATGTTGTTTCCCCGAACTTTGTTGATTATTTTTTATTTTTTATTTCAGTTCTCTTTTTTGTACTTAATAAGCTCAATTTAATACTTTAGTTTATCAGTTGTTTATTTCTGATTGGATTCTTCACCCTTAAATTACTTCATTCTTCCATTATCCATTCCATTAAATCATTATTTCTTTTACAATTTTTTGGGTAGTTCTTTTGTTATTTTTTATAAATTCTTTATTAGTTCTTTACCTTTCCATTTCTTAATATTTCTAGTTATATTTTTCCTGTTTGTTTCTTTAAGTTTTTGTTTTTAATTCTTCAGTCTTTCAGGTCTTTTTGCTCTCTTTTCTAGCTCTATAATTAGCTGTTTTGTTTATTAATAGTCTTGTTTTTAGTTTGTTAGTGTATTAGAGTTCAATTCTTTTTATTTTATTCTTGAGTTCTGTAGTTTGTTCTTGTCGGAAATGTCGTTTAGTCGTCTAAACTTAATCCATTTTTGCTAAACAACTTCTACAGGTCCCTATCGTATGAACTTCTACAGGTGTTCATTAAGATAGCAGGGTTTAAAAATAGTAAAACATGATTTAAAGAATAATAATGAATGATTTGGGAAGTGATGTAGTTGTGATCAAAATTACAAAGTAATCATTTGTTTTCATATGTCTGCTCTCATAACTCATTTCTAATGACAATGAAATCAAGAAATGAAATCACGTCCACTCTTGTTGGTATCAGCGCGGCTTTAAGCTACGAGATACGTGAGCTGTTCCCGGCACTCATAGGAACGAAAAATGAAAAAGCTTCGCAAAATTGCAGGAAAACGTATAACATTTATTAATTAATTTACAATGCAATGCAATTTAACATACAGAAACTGTAAATAGCTGTTCGCTGAAACGCTAACATAAATTACAATACAGTATAACAGCAGTGTACGCGTGAAATGCTATTTTGTATCGCAGCAGGGGCTGTATGTTAATCATTCAGATAACATTTTTAATTGTTCTGCCAAGCACCGTACAGCGATATTCCGTACATAATGTGCAAATTTGAACACACCATACAAACGAACAGCAGCAATAATGAATTGGGACTTAAACTGCTCGAGTCGCTTAAGAATAATGAACAAATGAACTGCTAGAAAAAAATAAATATTCTCCGTCTACTAGATCCTTAAGATTCATAATTCGAACAAAGGGGAGTTATTTGAAAGTGCACACAAGTATCATATTTGTAAACATTAAAATTAACTTAAAACTAGTCATTTGAGAGCGATTTCATGAAATGGCGCAGTAGTAAATATCTACCAACGCATACGCAATTACGTTAGTAAAATCGAGATAGTGAAATGACTTGTAATTAGAGCAATACACTGTTTTCCGGCTCAGTTTTCAATGTGAATAGCATGATTCGAAACTTTCAAGATGTTTTTCAACAGCTGTAATTATTTGTGACAGCTGAGCTTTTCAAAATACTTTGAGCGATTGTTGAATAATGCCGTTCACATTAGAAACTGACCCGGAAAACAGTGTGATGAGTACAGATAAAGTTTTTATAACAGTGTTAAGCTCGTTTTGTGCAAGAAAAAGGGAATTTCCATGATGGCATTGGGTAACGGAGTGAAAACACTAAAATTTCTATTTAATTTAATTTGATGTTGAATGTTTAAATTCAAAAAGAGATTTCAATCAGCTTTAATGTTTTATAAATCCGCGGATAATTAACACACCTGTCTCGACCCGAATGCAAGTTGAAAATTAAATACTTACTTACCGTCTGTCGTCCCGCTACTTCATCCCGTTGCACTTCTTTACACTCTAATTTCTCATCCTTATCCGAGGACGCAAATCTTCTCAGCGTAGCAACAACTTCGTTTCTCTCATGCTTTAGAATTTTAATCGATTCTTTATTATATCTTGACTTTTCTCGCACTGCAACGCAAAGTAAAACGTTTCGCCCTTTCGCGCCAGAAGTGACGGTGGTACTTCTCGTCTGACCTCGCCCGACAGGTCTCCCCTCCATCCCCAAATACATCTTTTTCTAGAAGTATTTCTGCAAATCTTCACCTGTCGCACGGCCAATTTCACGGCATGAATGGTGCACCGCTTTCTCAACGTCCTCATTATCGTCCTCCATCAGTTCCGCCAGGAATGGAATCGTTTCCGGCAGCAGCGGCGCGTAGCTTTCGCCCAGCTTGCGCGCTATTTCCGTGCACGCCTCGAGCGCGAACAATCTACCGGCGGGAAAGAAATCACACACAAACGAAGAAAAGGAGATATAATAAAGACGGTAATGATTATTGCGCCCACACTAAAGCGTACCACCCCGGTCCGTGCTTCCCGCTTACCTCACTTGCGCGTCGTTGTTGCGCGTTTTCATCAGCACCTGATAATTGAGCTGGCGCCACAGCGAATCATCCATCACGGCCACCGCCATCTGGGCGAGACAGTCGATCACCAGCGTGCGCACTTCCGGCACCCGCACTATCAGCCCGTTCTCCAGGTGGTCCGAAACCGGCCCGAGCAGCATGTCGAACCGTACCGCGTTGATAAAGTTCTGATTGTCGTACAGCACGATGCTGTACAGCGTCTTCAGCACGTACCGCAGCAGGGTGACGTTTTTCGACTCCACCTCAAAGTGCAGCTCGCTCACCGCGTCGTCGCCCCCATCGCCGCCGTGCTCGCCAACCTTCGCACTGTTCGTTGCGTTCAGCAGCTTCACCGCGATCGCGACCAGATCGCTGGCGAACAGCACGAACAGCGACTTGAGCGCTTCCGCCACGTGGCAGCACAGGTTGAAGAACGTGATCGCGCGATCGTTGCTAGACGATTCGCGGATCGACCACTCAAACACCTGGTAGAACAGCGGCCGGAACGTACTCTCCGACAGCTTCAGAATCAGCACCACGAACGCCTTGATAACGTGCGCCTCGGCCGCATCAATCGCGTCCAGCGTGTACGTATCGGTGGCCGAATTGTAGCACCGGAACTGTAGCGCCGTCAGGAACAGCTCCGTCACCTCGCTCCGGATCGCGTCGAAGCTGCTGGACTTCATCTTCCCGAACATGGTGGAGAGCAGCCCCATCAGGGGGCCGATCGCGCTCAGCTCCCCTTCGCCGATCAGCGTGTGGTAGCATTCCTCGATCGCCGGCAGCAGCACGCGCGGCGTTAGCGTCGTCGTAAGACTGTCCCAGATCAACACCAGCCGGGACAGCATGTTGCCCAACCGGGGGTCCTTCTTCTGCTCGATCATCGCGTACAGCCGGGCCAGCCCCACCAGCATGGAGCGCAGGTAGGGCGAGATGAAGCGGGCCAGCGTGTCGACAATCTTCACCGTCAGCAGCACGATGCTCGAGGTAAGTATGTCGAACGGTTCGCCCGACTGCAGCTGCGCGTGCAGAAACTTGCTCACCATCGGCATAAACTTGGGCAGGAAGTTGATCGAGTACGGGCCGAGGTGGCTGCACAGCTCGCCGATGCACAGGATCAGCGAGGACAGTATCTGCGTGTTCGGGTTCCGCTTGTAGCCGTGCAGCTCCTCCATCAGCGCGGCCAGCACCGACTGCACCTTCTTCGTGTCGTACTGCGTCAGTATCTTGGACAGGTGGCGCACCGCAATGTAGCTCAGCTGCACGATCACCATCCGCTCGAAAGCGGTGCCGACCACGTGCTGCTCCTCGTACAGGCCCTGCACCAGCTCGACCAGTGGATCGAACAGCTTGAGCAGCCCCGGATAGTGGCTGTCGTTGAAGTAGTCCTGCTTGTACTGCAGCTTGTTGTTCAGCAGCTCGATCACCTTGCGCCGCACCATCAGGAAGCGATGCTTCAGCAGTCCATGCACCACGATGATCAGCGTGTCGGCCGAAAGCAGCGAGATGGTGCTCTCCAGTATGTCGTAACAGTTGTTCAGCATCGCGCGCCAGTACAGCGGTATCTTCTCGTCCGAACCGTCCTCCTTCAGCTTGTCCAGCATCTTCGACACCGCATTCACGTACGTCAGAATGCCCACGATCAGGTTCTGGTAGTACTTCTTCATGCCAAGCGTTTCCTCCTCGTTCAGCTGGGCGATCTTGTTGATCACAAACACCGTCGACAGCAACCCACCGACAAACTGCACCAGCGAGTACTTAAAGTGCTTCAGCTGTCTCCCCGTGTGCGTTTTCACGTTAAAGATCGACCCATCCACCACATCCAGCTCCATCGGGCCCAAGTCGCTCTTGCGCTTCTCAATCTCCATCGGCAGATCGCGCAGATAGTCGACCAGGTACGTGCAGGTCTGTATGATGACCGTCGGTTCGAACTCGCGCGCAATCAGCAGCGCCACCTCCATGCGCTTGGACAGTTCGCTGCCCGCCAGCTCCGCGTCCGCCCGCGATTTGGCCGGATTGCGCCGCTCCGCCTTCTGGCCGCCCTTCATCACGTCCGACTCGATCAGCACGCCCAGAAACACCCACAGATACTCGGCCGGCCCGAGCGTTTGCAGCAGCTTCACGTACAGCAGGATGCGCCGATGCTCCGGCACGTCCAGTATGATGTCGGAGAAGATTTTCAGTATCGGCACCACCTGCTCCATCTGGGCGGCGGTAGGCGCAGCCGACACCTCGGCTCCCTCCCCACCACTACCACCACCACCACCGAGCGCAATCGTCGGTATGATCGTTTCGATGATCTTCGAGATGATCTGGAAGCTGTACGCATCGTCCTGCCGCACGATCGACGACCCGACGAAGGTGAAGATTTCCATCATATTGTGCAGCACCTGGTCGGGCACGTAGCGGGCCACGTGCGCGAGCAGCAGCAGCGCGTGATGGTGCGTCTGCGGGTTCTGCGTCCCCCGGATGCACTGCACAATCTGCTCCACCTTGAACGTGCCGCTAGCGTTCGCAAACGGTGCCGGCCCGCCGGCTGGGCTCTCGTGCTCCACCTTCTGGATGCAGTGCAGCAGCAGCGCCAGGACAATCTGCTTCACGTACTCCACCGCCGACTGCTCCTCAAAGTCCAGACAGTACTTCAGGCACTCGAACAGCTTCGGCACGAGCAGCTGCGCATTGGCGAGCTTTCGCTTGTTCTGCAAATGCTCCAGCAGCGTCACCCCACACTTCCACACGGTCGAGCTGAGCACGCGCTCGGACGGTGCGATCGCAATCGATTTGCGCCCCTTGCCCGGCTGCTTCCCGGTCGCGTCGTCCCGCGCCCGCCCGTCGTACATGGCGCACAGCATGTCGACCACCACCTCCGCATCGATCGCGCTGCTCTTGAACAGCTTCCCGGTGGCGGCGTTCATTTCCGGATGCTCGGACAGCGTCGTGGCCGCTACGACACACTGCAGCACCTCCTTGGCGTACGCTTTCGGCAGCGTTTCGAAAACTTCACCCGCGAGCGCTTCAATCATTGCGATGGCCGGTGTGCAAAGTTTCCGTTCCGACGCCAGGCAGAGCGGTTTGTCGCACCGAATGGCGAGCGTTACCAGCCGCTGGCAGATCGCACTGCCCGGCAGATGCTCCACCATGTCCAGATTGAAGCGTGTCAGCAGTAGCTGCACCACCCGCGACTCGTACGCATCGAACACGGGCTGGGCGGCGGCGGCGTTCACGCGCTCGATGATGCTGACACCCTTCGAAGCGCAGCTCAGCAGCACGTGCGGATCGTCTAGCAGCTTCAGCAAGTCCACGATGCCGCACACGATGTACGTCGGTGTGCTCGGGTCGACGATGCGCGCCACGAAGCTTTCCATCACCGGCTGCAGCGGGTGCTCGCCGCCATCCTCTTCCTCCAGCGAAAAGATCGCAAACACTACCAGCGCCAGCTGCTCCCCGTCCATCGTGAGCTCTTCGCGCCGCTTGTACATGCGCTTCACGAAGCCGTTGAACGCTTTCGAAAGCCCGTTGCGCTTGCGCAGCGCAACGATCAGCTGGAGCGTGCGCATGGTGCATTCGCGCACCACCGCCGAGCCGGACGTGAGCGACAGGAGCACGTTTATCAGTGCGCTTTCCGTGACCGTGCAGCCCTCACCTTCCTCCCGGCTCACCTGCTCCAGCAGCGTGTTCAGCAAGCGCTGGCAACGGATCTGCAGCTTCGTGTTGATCGCAAAGTTGCCCGTGTCATCCTTCGAACCCGGCTCGATCAGGTGGGCGGTGTAAAAGTGGGACAGAAACTCTATCCGATCCACCAGCTGCGGGTACAGCCGCGAGAGGTAGCTTTTCAGCAGCTCGCCAAAGATGGACCGCACCGGCCCGTGCTTCGGATCGATCGTGCAGTACTGTTCGAGCAGTACGGCGAAAATGCGCAGCCGCAGCTTCAGCGAGACACACTGCCGCCCGAAATTCATCTCCCCGATCGGCTCGAACTGGACGCGTTCGAGGATGTACCGGATCGGCACGGTAAGCAGATCCTGCGGCAGCTGATTATCCTGCAGACACTGAATGTCCGACGTCGGTGCGTACCGGAAGCGATGGTTTTGCAGCTGCCGTACCGCATAGTCCAGCACACGGTCCGCCTGGTCGACGGTGCACGGGGTGGGCAGTGCGGACGACAGCAGCAATATGTTGAAGCACATCTGCACCGGATTGGTGCACTGTCCAGCCTCCAACAACGTGCTCAGCATCAGTTCGCAGTTCTCCTCATTGCCGTAGAACCGTGCGACCAGGTATTGCTTCGCAAAGCCCGTCGACAGCAGCGCTTTGGCGTTCCTCTGCCCGACGGGATCGTTTCCAATTGGAAAGAGCAGCGGATACAGTGCAATAATGATCTGATTTACATTCCCCCGCCCGTACACCACCCTATCGGTCAGCAGTTCGATTACGCGCGGCGTTACTTTGGCCCACCGTGTCTGATTCGCCGCACACTTGAGCACCAGCTGGCTCAGCCGGCCAATCAGCTCGTCCGTCCCGACCACCACGATCAGCTCTTGCGGAGCAATCTTTAGCAGCTCCTCAATCACCTCGCAGCTACTGTCCGCCAGCCGCTCCCGCACACTGTCCCGCAGCAGATCGACCTGACCCGTGCTCTTCAGCTTCATCGCGCGCAGGTTTTCCACCAAATACTGGACCGCGTGCGCCCGCCGGTCGGCATCGTAATGGAAGAGGCTTTCGAACACGTTCGTTTCGTTCTCGTCGTACGATGCCTGCAGCAGGAAGCCTAAAAAAGAGGACGAGCAAGCAAGAATAGAAACAAATTGCAACGAAACACAAGAGCGTGCAACACACTTACCCAGCACGTTGCGCAGCGCGTTCCGTTTCTTGGGCGAGTACTGCTCCTGGCCCTTCATGATGCGCTTCACGACCTTGTCGAACGCTCCCGGGTACTGGCGCTCGAAGCTTTTCAGATACTCCGAGTACCACTGGGTCACGTGCTGGTCCCTGCTCACAAAATCGTCCTCCTCCTCGCTGTCCAGCTCGATCGTTTCGTCGCTGTTGGCGGCCGCTTTCTTCTCCGGCACGTCCTTGTGGAAGTATGAGTCCAGCACACATCTGCAACGAAACGAATCAAGTGAATTAAAACGCACTTGCCAGGAGAGCTGCTTCCAAACGAATGCTTCCACTTACTGTACGATCACTTCCGCCTCCACCTCAGTGAGCTGAATTTCCAGCATCAGCTGCTCGCAGAACCCGCTGTACAGCTTGAGCGCACCCTTGGTGCAGCAGATTTCGTTCAGACACTTTTCCAGCAGCTTCCGGTACAGCAGGAGCACATCGACACCGTCCGCCTTGACGGTGCACAGTGTCGGGGCGAGCCATTTGCAGCGCCGGATCTCGCCCATCAGCTCCCTCGACAGCGTAGCCAAGCGTTCGTGCTGCGTCTGGAAGATCAGCACCAGCAGCATGGTCGCTTCGGCCGTCAGGGCCGGCAGCTGCACCGCTATCACCCGCCGGGCCAGATAGTCGACCGTCAGCTGGGCCAGGCTCGTCTTCATCACCAGCTGCCCGACGATCATGAACGAACCGGCGGCGAAATCGATCGCCCGCGACGCCAGCCCCTTGCCGACGGTGTGCAGCACGGCAGTGACGTGGTTTTCCGACACCGTCTCCGCACTGTGCAGCATTCCCAGCGCGGTGGTGCAGTAAAACGCGAACGTGGCCTGCAGGGCGTTCGCCCTCCCGGCCAGCTCCTCAACCGCACCGGTGAGGAAGCTTCCGTACTGCTGTAGAAACCCCGGATGGCTCACGCAGTGATCGATGATGGTGCGCTTGGCCGGTGGTACGCCCGATTTGCCCACGGCCGCCAGAAACGCTAGCCGGTCGTTCACCTCCTCGATCTGCATCGTTTGCACGCAGCGCACGAAGATGCGCGTCTCGTGAAACGGCAGAATGAGATGCACGAACAGCTCGCGATTGTACTTGTGGATCTCGAAGCGACGGATCAACCACTCCAGACACTTGTGCGCCGGTTGCAGCATAAAGTACGGCGAGAGGTGGTAGAAAAACCGCCGGATGTTGCCATCGAGCTGCTCGTTCACCTCGCGGTTTTCGACGGAGCGTTGCAGATCCATCGCACGCTTGTCGAACAGCGTGTCCTCGAACTGCGCGAACGCGCCATGCATTTGGGTAAGCTCCTCCAGCCCGCTCACACCGATGTCGTAAATTACTTCCCGATCCTTGGAGGCGGCTTCCTTCGCGTCGAACAGAATCGAGGCCGTGCGGCGCGCGTCCACTGGGGCGGACGTTTGCGGTGCGGCCAAGCGTTGTAGCTGTGCTGCTAGCCCGGTAGCCATCGTTGCAGTACGATTGGGACTATATTACAATAAAAGACCGCCAATTACACCTTTCTTTTTTAATTGAACTACACTCACTGCCGGACTACATGCGGCACATTCCAAACACGTGCTATTTGTTTATGTTGAGCTTTGACGTTTCCACCAGACGGCGCAAGCTGACAGTTGACGATACAGCCCAAGAAACAAAAAAAGCACAATGGGAAAATGGCTCGTTAAAATTGAACTCACAACATTTAAACAATTTCGACCAATTATTGGACTAAGTTTTGGCTTCCAAATTTTTTATATCAAAAGTCAACAACCAGGTCGAAAGATTATTCACTTCAGACGATTTCAACTTCATGAAGAGCAACAAATCGTCTCGTGTGCCAGTGGCGAATAATATCGTCAAACTTTTTAAAAAGCTCAAAATATGTTAACAAATTATTAGAAGTGAATTTAAAAAAATCCATCATAGAAACATACTTAAAGTACAAAATACATGCGTTATTAACATATATCTTTATTCGAGAAAAAAACCCGAAATGAAGGGTAACAATCTTGCATGCGGCAAACAACGTAAGATTCCATTCTGAGTAATAAAATTGAGCCCACCTTAGAATGGTAAAAAATATTAAATCAAAATAGCACCCGTATCATCACGGGTAATTTTGTAGGTAAAAGTAAATGATATAAACTTTAACACGTTACAATATCAGTCGTCTCACATAAAAAAGAGAGGAAAACTTTGGGAAAACCGTGGGACACTTACCGAGCCCAAATAAACGACAATGTTGAGAACTCGACAGTCAAAATTAAATCAACTATTTTATCGAACAGTTTTTTAAATCTTCAACCGCCAACCGTGATATTGAAATTCAAATTTAAATGATTTTCTTTAACGATCAATTCTCAGAAACACCATAAATGACATTTTCTTTTTAATCTGGAACGTTAACTGACACATTTTTTGGGTTTCAAATGAGCAAACTGCTCAAAACCGCGTGTTGCCTATTGGTAGAGTACAGCCCGAGCAAACAAAAAGCTTCGGGGCAATAAGCAAAAAAAACTATCCTTAAAACAGCGTAAGTATAGGAAATTAATCACGCATCTGGTAAAGGTTGAAAAAAATACAACAAATATCGCAAGCTAGGAGAAATACCAACGTAGAAAAATTCTGAACGTTCATGCAGCCGAACAAACTTTGAGCAGAATAAGAATTAATTTTATAACACACTTTAGCATAGGAGATTTGAGACATCCTTGAAATGTAGCAATCTAAAATAAATTCTAGCGAAGGAAAACAAGAAGGAAACAATAAAACAAATGCACGTTCGCCTAACGTATGTTTGCTGTGCAATGAACAGTGTTACGACGGCGAACGGATCTGTGGGCCACGCGAAGGATGCGGCCTTCTAAGTCAAACCCGCTCGGGTAACAGCGATCTTCTCAACCGTTCAACACCAATAATTAACCTTCCCGCTAGTTGCTCTCTCAAGTAATTTGAGGAGCCTATGCCGCAGAAGGGGGTGAAGAGGGATGAGAGATTTCTTTCTGATCCGAATATGCAAAATTAAAAAAGACGAGGTTTCTTACCGCGCGGCTACATGAGGTGAAATATACAGCGAAATGAACTATTTGACAGATGAAATATCTGACAGGTATAGCTAAAGGGTTGGGGGAGACACAACATCCGCTTTCGAAATTCTATTCAAAATAATATCTTCTGAAGCAGAACATTCCCTAATTGGAAGAAATTATTAACTGTTGACTGAAAATTAACGAAGTACTCAATATTGAAGCTATTTAATGGATTTAATTACGATTTTGTGCACGTTATTTGTTTACATTGCACATCAGCTGGTTGCTGTGATGCTTAATCCGTCAGATATTTCGCCTGTCAAATAGTTCATTTCGCTGTATATTTCACCTCATGTAGCCGCGCGGTTAGAGTTACAAAATCCGAATGGTTTCTTTATTCAATGTTCGGTCCCTTTTATACCCCTGGAAGCCCATACTATTTTAGGGTGTTAGTTTATCCTTTCCGAGGATAATTAGTACATAAGTGTACGTACTCGTGAGTGCCGCATGTTAGTGTTTGTGAGGCATTTTTATTCTGCTTTTACACGTAGCGTTGCCGGTTTCTAGATTAAGGTGATCGCGCACCATGTGAAATTACAGTTTGAGACATTTAGAATAATCGCACGCGTAACAAACAGCATCCGCTAAACATCCAAATGCAAAACCTATATAAATAAGGAAAAGAAGCGTCTTACAGAATCATGCCATGTACGATTGCTCATACACACACGGCACAGCAATAAACCAGCCAAGCGTGCCCAAAAAAGACCGAGGTAACAAAATCTATGCGAAATAAAGGATAAAACGGGCAAACATTTACAACATCGGTTCTCTCGTAAAAAGAAGGAGACGAACGTTAAGGGCACGAAGATAAGAAAAAAAAACTACCACGATAAAACGAAAGAGCGTGAAAAGAAAAATAGAATATAAGGAATTTTTCAATTGTTTATAAACACTTGGTATTAAGATCTCAAACCGTAAAGATCAAGTGTTTCTGTGTTGGAAAATCTTTTTTTAAAAATGTTTAAAAAGTGGTACTGATACGGATAGGAAGATAAAAATTTTTTACCGTAAATTCAAGAGAGCGTGGAAAGAAAAATAGAATATGAAGAATTTTCGAATTGTTTACAAACACTTGCAATTCAGATCGTAGACCGTAAAGATCACGTGTGCCAGTGTAGGAAAATCTTTCTTTAAAAATGTTTGAAAGGTGGTACTGCCAGTGCGTTGGCCACGGTCTCGTTCAGTCGAGCCAATAAGGTCTTGCAAACGCCTCGAAGTTTTATAGACGGATAAAGCGCAGAATGAAATATAAGACAGAGTTTTAGTTTTAAATCATCACTTACTATTCAGTTTTCAAACCATACGGTCACACTATAATTCGTGTTGAATTATTTCCTTCTACATTTAAAAAAAAATAAGTTCAGTCTGCGACGAAGCTGATGAGCATAATAAGTAAACTCCTAGCTCTGCTGTTAAAATACATTTTACATAAAAACCTTCAATGCTTGAAACATAAATTCGATCTAACCGTCCAAATTGACACACAGCGACAACGTCGCGCGCGACAAAAAGTAGCTCAATTTTGCAAAAAGAGCTACTCATCGCGCGCGACAATTTTGCTTCATCCGAAATAATCGAATTATCTACTTTGTTTACAAGCCAGATTAATGCCAAACGCAAAAATAGATTTGAACACATTTTAACCTATTTTTGTGTGTTTTCAATTAAAAAACAAGTTGGTTGACTGAGTCAAATGAGCTACTTTGATCTACACCGAGTGAAATTTTGAGCTATTTTTCGTCGCGCGCGACGCTGTCGCTCTATGTCTATTTGGACGGTAACGTCAATTTTGAATTTCGCGTCAGATTTGCACTTTGGGAAACACCGACAGTTTGTTTAGAACCTGGAAAACACCGACAGCTTCAGTTTGACAGGTGAAGTGTTTACAAATCGCGTATGCGGGTCACTGCGTTCGCCATTGCTGTATCAGCAAGAACGCGAAGTTCATCAAATATTTCAGCAGTTTCTGTCGCATTGCACGGTAATTGTTGCTTATTTTACACTTTTGACATTTAACTGTGTCTGCCCTGTTTACTAGCCTGCATAAACGATTTTACTTTTATTTTGTTCCATCCCAAACTGCGCCACAGTTCCGTGCCGTTCATCTCGCCCGTCCGCATTCGACAGCCACCACCAAAATGATCGACCGTACCTCTGCAGAGGAAGAGATCAGTCGGGCGATCAACAGTGCGATGGGCTACACGATGAACGCGACCGAGTACTTCAACGGTTTGGACAATGGTTCGTTCACGTCAACCGTGGCGGGTGCCAGCGCCACGAAACCGATGGGCCGTGGACGTGGCGTCGTCGACGTATCGCACAGTCGGCTGGAAGAAATCCGTCTAGCCGCACGCATCAGTCGTCTCCAGGCGCAAAACTACCCGATGGGGCATCTGCCAACGACGCGTGAAATATTGGCCGGAGATCGGGCGGCAGAAATCACCGCCGGTCTGCGTACGCTCGGTATCCACAGTACGGACAGCCAGCTCAGCAGCCGTACTACCATACCGACCGTTGTCAAGGAAAAGATACGCGTCGACGGGAAGGTGCCTTTGATCCTGGACGGTGATTTGTTCCATCAGCGCTACTGCTCGGAAGAGGAGGATGAAGATGACGAGTCACAAAGTGCGTCACCGAAACCGTCCGAAGACATGAAATACGATCCATCGAAACCGCTCACCGTGCTGTTTCCGACGATTGTCGAATTTCGACAGCCGATACCCGACCCGGAATCGAGCGGAAGTGAGCTGAACACGAGCGTCACAAGTTCCGCCAGCTCCAGTTCCTCGAAAAACAGCTCAAGACGAGGTAAGAAAAAGAAGTGGACCAAAGTGCCGGTAGACATGGTACTGTCCTCCTCCAAGCATATCGGGCGTGAGGATGGGGATGTTGTTTGCGGTGGTCCTCCGCTGCCGCCCCACAGCAGCTACCGAAGTCGTACCGTGTACAGTGCGGAAGGGATGCGAAACATCAAATGAGAAGGGCACTGTGGGAGAGCCTTTTTTAATGGAGCCTGTTCCAGTTTGGTTACAGAAATACTAGAGTAATAGATTTTAGAATAATGCCGATAGCAAGAGATAGCGCAGAGGAAACGGAATAGGATATGTTCAGCGATTTATTCGGCAATCGCGTGTAGGAAAAGGGTTTTATAAAATAACTGCGCAATATTATTAAACGTTATGATGGTCCCTGATACACAGTTAGGCAACATGCGAAGTGGTTTTCAAGGTGATTGTTCTTGAAAGCAAGCCCCAAAATAGCGTGTAAATGGGTAAAGAAGCGAATCGATGTCTTGTGATTAGAATTTTGGCATCGTTTGTCGATAAGAAGGTGGATTAGGTTGATACACAGGCTTACAGGTAAAAAAAATGAACATCCATAGAGAACTTTTTCATACAACTCAAGCAAACAGCAAGCATGAATTCGATGTTGGGATGTGTCGATTGCAAGAATATAACATGCCTGATATATACAGGCTTCTCAGGCGCGTTTTCATACATCATGAGTTATAATGTCCATCAAATTCAGGCCTTATTGGACAATCAGGCACAATACCAGGACACTGTTATTAGTGAAGCCGATCAAATAACCATAAAATTCACACCATTATAAGAATCCATGCAAAGAATGCCAACATTCAGCCATATAAAGGGAAAATTCACTTTCAGTACAGAACATTTATAATAGGCCAACCAATTGGGGGATTTAAATTGTGATAGTTCCGTAGTACAATCGTCAACTCATACGACTTAACAACATACACTTCATGGGTTCAATCCTCATATGGACCGTCTTCCCTTAGCAAGGACTAAACTAACTATAAAATACGAAAGCCTCTATACGGTCCGGCAAGAAATTACTCCAAATAGAAGCAGAAGAGAGGAACCAGGGCAGTGCTCCATGTGAAACCGAGCAAAAGATTAAAAATTTCATATCATAACAAGAATTCGATGCAACCATTCAGCCATCCACACAGTGCAGAACTATTATAGCAATACCTCTTAGTTGGGAATTAATTTGGAAAATAGGCTGAAATCTTCAGGATTGAATCAACAACACCCTTCTACAGACTAAAAGGGGGCGGTCCCGTGGTACAGTCGTCAACTCGCACAACTTAACAACATACCCATCTTAAGGCCGGGCTACATTGATCGTACTCCGTAGTGTAATTTTTATTTTCACTAGCGCATCTGGCGACGACCAGCGCAAGCTAGATGTCGGTATAATTTATGTGTCAAAATTATTCATACTTGGTGTCTCATCAAGTTTCGACCAGGCTACTTGTATGCCGTTTGAAATGTTGATAAACGTCCATAAAATGCAACAAAGTAGGCCGTTATTTGTTGTTGTTGGACAAATCGTCATTCATACAAAGCGCTAAGCAACATTTCTCCGCATCTTCGAATATCTATCCTTCATTGGGTAAAATTATAGCCTCCTCGACCCAAAACGTTTTTTGACAGATAAATTATGCCAGCATTTAGCTTCCACCCGTCACCGCTAGATGGCGTACGCGTTCACAAAAATTATACTACGGAGTACGATCAATGTAGCCCGGCCTTTAGGTTCTCAAGCCCATAATGGACCTTCCTCCCCTTGTAGCATGGACCCTAACTATCCGGTTGCGTAGTACTGAATAAGTCTCAAAAGCGCCTGTATAGGCCGGACATGTCCACGTATGGCGTTACGAGAAATAGAAGAGGAAGTTCATGTAAAAACCGAACCATTTTTTCATGTTCAATTAAACACTTTTTACAAAAAAACGTCCAGTAAACCTGAGTGCGCAAAGGCCCAGCCATGACCGACATTACGACCTAACGCCAAGCAGTCAATCATGTAAAATCACAGAGAGTTTATATAAACGTTAAGCAACGAACGAACCAAGTTCGGACTGTGATTCGATTCTTCCACGTCACATTAGGCACTCTTCTAGTTGCTTTGAAACGGTCCCAAATGAATTATCTGAAAATAATTGTTTCTGAATTATATTATTATTGTCATGAAAATGTAATGCGTCCAGCTAAATTCGTTCAACAATGCATATCACAACTCCAGTGAACGCGTTATACTGGTCACAAAACCTCCCTCCTAAGAATCGATTTTGAAGCCCGTTTGTAAGGTTTGCTGTTTGAAACTGTCGACTAAATTTATTGTAAGAAATGTACGATCATCCACTAAAAACTACCATTTTCTTTTACGCGTTACAATAAATACGTTAAAATGTCCACGCATGCTTAATGCAATCGAATGCCGCGTCCGCTCCGTTCGTCTATCACAAGCCCAGCCCCAACGGAGCTGGTTGTAATGGAATCTGCTCTTTTCGGTTTCCGTTTTAGTACCTCACATAAGCTGCTTTAAAAAAAATCCAATTCGAAGCACAATAAGAATATTAGCTGTTGGACGAAGATTGTATCGCTCCAAAATAGAAAGAGCTTTTAGACGAACGGGGTCTGACCGGGCGGTACACTAAAAGATTAATAGCTAACGCTTCTAAGATCTAACTCCTAACTTCCTCAGTACAGCAACGTGTACCGTGTGTTTTTGTGTCCTTCCCTGTGCCTGTCGCAAATGGGTCGCCTTACCTTCAAGCATCACCAGACAGACCCCCTTTTGGACAGCTCTTACCCTAATAACCTAACGCTACCATTACTTTCCAAGTACTACTTCACTTTAGTCGCTCGTTCGCGGTGCCCCATGGAACACGGTTTGGCCAAAGGGGAATGGATGGGGATGGGGCAGGGTTGAAGGTTCGTTCGTTATGAGTATGTTTGCGGGTGTGTCTTCCTGCAGGGCGCACTCTCAGCACTTGTCCTTCTTGCAGTCGATCACGTGGTTGCTGATCTCGGTCGCGTTCGGCGGTCCCTTCTCGTACAGGTAGGTGACGGGCCACAGTTCGGCCGGTGCGGTCACCCCGTCCCCGTCCAGGTGTCTCAGTCCTCCCGGCTTCGGTGGTGGCTGATAGATTTCACCCTTTTTATTCGTGTCTTGATAACGCGTATCGTGCTGTTTCTTGGGGAAGTACTTATCGCTGCACTTGCGCCACTGATCTGGGGCATCACCCACGAAGCACCTGTGCGGGGTTTTTGTGGGGAGGGGAGATAGGGCGAGATGGGGACAGAAAGAATAGTGTTTAGTGAGTAAGGCTGAAAGGAGGAACCACTTTTATGGAGCGGCGCAATGCAAACCAGATACAACAGGACAAGGTACACACTAAGAGACACGAGGTAGACTACGTGTATACTATGGTTTGTTTTTTTGTTTTGTTTTGTAGGATACAACACATACACATAATGATTTGGAAAACAGAACATTGAATAACAAATTAAGGTAAGTTACAATAAACACATGAAATTAACAATGATTCCGTAAACACACGTGCCCGTGTACCGAGAGCGGACGCTTGTCGTGGTGCGCTGTGTTACAATAACCCGCATCGGGCTGTTCCCGGGGTCTTTTTGAAGGAACAGTGGGTTTTTGTTGTTGTTGTAGTCCTTACCAGGGATAGTCGAACCCATGCGAGTAGCCGCAAGGATGCTCGGTCTTACAGCAGTAATCCCACGAACCAATCTCACCACCCTCGATCTCGCAGGAGTAAAATCCTGTGATCTTGTTTCGCTCGCACTTGGTACCGAGGCGGCAGGGTTTCCCCGACACGGTATACTGGCGCCGACTTCCATCACCTTTATTGGAGCGAATTGAGGGGGGCGGGAAGGGGTGGTAGGAGGAGGAGGAGGAGGAGGTTTTGATAATAACAGACAATGAACACAGATATAACGTTATGTTTGCTTTTTTGTGTTTGTGTGTGTTTTACAGAGGTACAACAATGTGAAGGTTTTGCAGAAAATGAGTGTGCGTGTTTGGAGGTGTTGCTGAAGACAGAAGAGTCTGATGAGTGATGGTGATGGAGTACCACACACACACATAGGACGACTCGAAGGTTGATGGCAAGGTTAAGCAGTACACACTACACTGGGATGGATGAAGAAGTATCGGAACATATGCAAGCATGAGCACGATCGTGATCGAGAGGAGCATCACGTCCACTAACGACTAATGAGCTGGGTAAGCAACTAAGTAGCACTAAGCCTTGCTCTACTATTAGCTAGTAAATGTCTGAAGCTGAGCTTAGCGATGAAGATGGTCTAGATGCGGTTGTGTTAGCATTAAAGCGTGACCCCATCATCTCATCCGGCTCTATCCGGTTGAAGTGGGCGCCACTTTCGGGGCGCTACTACCGCGTCTACTAAAAGCTTGCGACGACGATCGTGCATCACTACCGTCAGCGGTGCCGCCTGCCGTCCGGTTGGCGGGATGAAGCAGTATGATGAAGCTGGAATTGGTGGAGTTAGTGGTCGGAGTGCGGTCGATGGTACGATTGGTGGCAGTGTTGGTAGTAGTGAGCATGATGTTGTCGGTGTTCTTGTCTCGGTCGTCCCGGTGACGGTCGACATTGGTGTTGGTGGTGGTAAGGGTGGTGGTATTGGTGCTGGTAGTGGTGATGATGCCATTGGTGCGATTGCGAGCACCAGCCCGACCGTTACGGCCCCCATTACCCGGTTCGCGCAGGACGTCTATCCGGCGGTCGTGATTCGCCCGAGTGCCACCGCTAATCGTCGTTATCTTGTCCCGGCACGTGTAGTCGAACGGGTTCCACGCGAACAGCCAAAAGTCCCGATCGTTCGTGTGCGCATAGTGCACGCCCAGCTTCAGCTCGCTCTGGTCCAGGTCCGACATCTCGCAGTTGTACGTTGACGCTTGGGCGCTACAGAAACGAGTCAGTCAAAAGCGGTTTAGTTTTTTTTTCTATGCGGGGACTCAACATTGATGCTAAGCACAGTTTAATTGCCCTCAACCGGGGAAGAATGTGCTGCTTACCCAAAGCTGAACGAGAGGCACTTGAAATGGGTTGCCTCGCGCAAGCGGACGCACTCGTTTTTGCAGTCGAGCTCGGTGTTTACCGACGTGACCTTCTTAATAGCGGAAGAAAGCAGCTTGGCCGGAGATCCATACCCAAGGTAGCAGACTGGAATGAGCAAACAAGAGCAAAGCGTGTAAAATCGTTCCTCCAGATCCCAAAGCTACCACACTTACACTTCTTGCTGTGCTTATCGTCAATGATGGGCTGAATCTCGCAACCCTGCCCATAGCTGGCCCGCTCGAACACGTCGAAGCTTTCGTCCGGCACCAGATGCCGGTCCTTGTCCATATCCCGCACCGGCCAGTCGGAAAGCTGACAATTGTCAATTACCGCATTGACCGCGTTCGGCCCGAAGCTGTACGTAAAGGCACGGCACGTAAACTTGGCCGCCTTGATGCACTCCAGCTCACACTCACCGATCGAGCGAACGGTGAGCGAGTCGCGCACGATCGATTTGAAGAATCGCGCCGAATCTATCACCCTTATAAAGCACTCTGGAAAAGAAAACGGAATAGAGTATAGATAAAGAGCTACAATTGCAGAAGATCTTCTTCCGAAAGGTCCCAACTTACGGGCATTATAGTCCCGCCTGGGATGGTTCAGCTCGGGATGGCAAGTCTTCGCATCATCGCTCATCGAGTAGATGTCATAGTCCCGGTCCGGTTCCAGGTCGGCGTAAAAGTCAAGCAAATTGAACGGCCGATCACACAGCAGACAGTTTTCACGCGACACTGCCGAATAGCGGTAGCTGAACGTGTGACACCGGAACCGCGTCTCCGAGTAGCACATCCGCTCGCACTCGATCACGGTCGGTGTGTTGAGGGCGTACTTCACCACACCCTTGTGCAGTCGGAAACCTTCACTCGACTTTACCGAACACTCTTCGTGGCTGGGCCGGCGTATCCACTGCTGTGGACCAAAGCCGGACGGTCGGTGATGCTCCACCGCGTACGGATGCTGCAGCAGATGATGATCTTCCTCGTAGCCATACTTGCTGCCACCGTAGCTCCAGACATTATTGTCATCAAAGTGATGATCGTTGCGCAGCTCGAAGTAGTTGAACGATGGGCTGTCGTAGCGTTTGATTTCATTCCGTAGGCCCCAGTAGTCCGAGATGGATTTGTACGAGTCGACGTTAAACGACGGCCCGTACGAGCCACCGTAAATGCCACCGTTTTTGTGTATGTTCTGCCCGATCAGGTACGGTATAAAGGTGCTCGGTTTGCTGCCATACTGTTGCACGGTAGCTACGTGCGATGGTGGGCCTGGTGGTGCCGGGTGTCCTGCTGGTGGATCACGATCTTCGTACGGATGGCGTGGACGATGCGCCGGGCGGATGTCTTCATGGTGAAGTGGTCTCGGGTAGTCGGGGCGCGTTTCGTACGGTTTGAAGAAACCATGATCTAATGTACCGTAGCGATCGATGTCACTGCCACCGTACGATGGTGGTTTGTAGGGCGGTGGGGCTGGTCGGTAGGAGTCGAGCGGGGCTGATGCTGGCGGTGGTAGCGGTGGTGGCGGAGGATAGTAACTGGAAGATGGACTGTAACGCTCAAACTCCGGTCTGCTTGGGTACATCGGTGGTCGGTACTTGTCGAGCGCTGTGATGACGGACGGTTTGTACCGGTGGTCCTCCTCGTACGCATGATGCTCGGATGGGTAGGGTTTGTAGCTTTCTGGATGATGCGGCCGGTACGTCGTGGGTCGTACAAACTCCAACGTCGGTCGGAACGGTTTCAGCATACAATCCTTACAGCTCGGCCGACAGTTAGAGCTGGCACTACGATCGCGCTCGTAGTAGTCGTAGTCGGCATCCCGAATTAGGTTGGAGTCACGCTGATGCGGGCTGGAGTACAGATCGATCTGAGAAAGCGGTTGATCGATCAGCTCACAATCGCCCTGTCCACGGCCGGTAGGATCCAGCCTATTGTTGTTAGAAAACAAACCAATTTAATCTCTTATCACTGTGAAACTCTTGAAGATGACCTACCGATAGTTGAAGCCTTCGCACGAGAAGCGCCTCTCGTCACCGCATTCGCGCTGACAGTCCTCCACTCGCTCGCAGATCAGCGTCCGCCTTACCCAGTGCGGGGCGACCCGTTTGCCGGCCAACACCCGACGATAGCACGCTGGTAGGAGAAGATAGAAGCAAAACGTCAAAATTGGCACGAATTATCTGCAAGCTTCATCAACTTCCCACGGAAGGTTAACTGAGGATGCAAGAATTACTCCCAAGAAGCTTGTACCAGATTTTTCTTTCCGATTTGCGACCGGTGATCATGTATGATCGCTTGGAAATCATCATTATGATCATTACTATCGCCATTACACCATCTAAATGTGTCTGACGGAAGATGTACACGGTCAGCCGAGGGGGAAGGTTTTAACGGGCCACCGAGTTTTAGGTCACACAGCTAGTGAGCTAGGCCCAGTAATTCATGGCCAAGATCACCAAGAAGAGTGTTTTGGGGCGTTCATAAAAAAACGCATTGTATTCATAAGACATTCCGAAACAATGCATAACAAGAAATGTGAGAGCACACACACAGCTTGAGATAAACTTGAGGTAGTTATGATCGTTGATGTGACGGCTCTGCCCAAACTGTGACCTCATCTCATGGAGCTCGGAGATTTGGTGTTTTTAATGCAGCCTGAATTGAAAAGAACCCGGAAACGACACAACCCTTCAAGACGGGAAGTGACTGTATTTCCTCTTTTGGGTTTTGTTTTATGTTCGACGCATTCGAAGTGTTTGAGAATAGAATAATTCGCTGATGGCAGTTGGCACGCTTTTGTGCGATTTGAAGATGCTACCGGGAGAGATAAAGTTATGCCAACAGCAATACACATGTCTTGTAGTTTGTGGTTGCGAAAAAACCTAGTCTCCATCCCCTCGTGTCATGCATCGTTGATGACCTCCTCTCTTGGAAGGTTCAACTTTGTTGCGTTTTTTTGGCTATTCTTGCTACCTCTTGGATGCTGTTCATACACGGGTGGCTAGAATTTATTGGCCACAATTTGGGAGGGAGTAACGCCTAGCGCCCGTACACGCGATGCCACGTATGTGCTGTCGTGCAATGTCGCAATGGTGCACACTCGGTTCTGCAGGTTCGGTTGCAACAATGCAATTTCGTTGCATGCATCTCCGACCGATGGGGGTGGTAGAGCGCACACAATGGGCGTATTGAATTCGCGCTCATGTTATTCATGTACGGGTACGCAAAACGGTATGGCAACGGTTTTGTTAGCCCGATTTTTGGACCACCCGGCCGGTTTGAAGTTTCTGTTCGTTCTCGGGCGATGGCGGTGGGTCGGTACAAAAACCACAAAAAGG
Organism: Anopheles merus; assembly: GCF_017562075.2. Taxonomy (NCBI): domain Eukaryota; kingdom Metazoa; phylum Arthropoda; class Insecta; order Diptera; family Culicidae; genus Anopheles; species Anopheles merus. Next base: position 66,934 of record NW_024427625.1, on the reverse strand, counting down.
GTTCTTGCGCGATCGATTGTTTTTGTGCATCTTGTCATGTTTGCTTTTCTTGCTTGTCACCGTAGCCATTCTTCTTTGGTCAGAGATAAAATGGCACCGCTGCCTATGCGAAACAATTGAGGAATAATCAGCCAATCAATCAAAACACACGGTCTGCCACGGTTGTACAGATTTTTATGACGATTTCAACACCTTGCTTCGCCCTTTGCAGGAGGTTCAGAGCGTGTGTTTGAGCAGTGTCAAATGCCAACATGAAATATACTTTTTTATTGCATTAAGTCATGTTTTTGACTTGTCTAAATCTTCTTTGGAGACCAATATGTTCTCGTTCTTTCAAAAGGGCCTCATTAGAACATACAGACTTGAGGCAGTTTTTAACAAAATATAACTTAACAACACACATAATCTGCGATCAAAAGTTGCGCAGAGCAAAGTGTGAACGAATATAGCCAAGTTTGGAGGATTTACTATCATTACGGTAACTCCAAATTGTTGTAGACCATAGATTTTGTGCTAGATAAGAAGCATACGCATTCTAGTGGTGTCAAAGTGGCAGATTGTTACACTAGTCATTTGATGAAGAAGTTAAGTTAGATTTTGAACTTATCATATAAGATGCAACATTATAAAAGGCTAACATTCACGAATCTTCATTTCTCAGTTGGAACAATAATTCTATTTTCCTGGAATAGTCTATTTTCCTACCCCGATTTGGCTTCAGGAGCTTTAGTCTTATTTCGTAACAGTTCTTTCAAACCTCGAACAGACATCTGGCTCTAAAAATATAAAACCATTTTCATGACTCAGCAGAGAAATCTATTATTTTGAACAAATATCTATAAATCTGGGTCTATTTTTTCTATTTTTTGCCACTTTTGACTTGGAATGTTTTACCATTCTGTTTATATTTTTCACGCGTTGCGTCATTCCGTCATTTTGTTCAGGTCCAAATTTGTCAAATTGTGTCCAACAAAAGAGGATTCCAATTTGCTGATCGTCCAAAAGATGTCGAAGAAAATTGCTTAGGTGGCAGGAAGTAATTTTGCTACAGTTTATTGTGGCAAAAATACCTTTACAGTTTGGTTTTAATAGATGGAAGACGAGAAGCATATTTGAAATGAGACGAAAGACTAGAAAACCAGATTTCAGACGATAATTTTCGAATAAGAATGACATTCCAGAGCCGATTACCACTGACCAGAGATAGTTCATAAAACATTTATTTCGAATTGAACACTTGCAACGTGTTTGATCAATTTCGCAAAAATAATTATGTGGCAATTTTGGGATCCTCCAGCAGTTAATACTTTAACTCGCAATTGTTATTGGGATTTGGGTATATTGTGGGTATATTGCGCAATTGGGAATATTGTGTAGTCAGGCGTCTTTGCCAATATTCAAGGAGGATTCTATGGCTTGAAAGAAGAAAAAAACCTTAAATCAAGAATATTTTCATCGATCTAAAAATTATGCTTTTTTCTGAAAGTTTGTCGATTAGTTGATATTAAAATTATCGTAGGAAAGTGGCAATTGATCAAGTTATTCGAAGATATATACAGTGAACTCTCTCTTATTTGAGAGGCGATGGGACTGTCGAATAAGAGGGGTTTTCAAATTACAGAGGTTGAAAGTGAATGAAAGGTCCATACAAACTAGAAAGAAACAGAACATTTAGTATGCAGCCTTAACTGTTGCTATAGGAAACTGCGAACAGAATCGCCAATTTGAGCACACATCTTTCAATAACCATGGCAACACCATACACAAATAAGAGGGATACAGATTTCAGAGGTTTTCCAAATTAGAGGGACAAAAATGTACTGGAAATCAAGGGACTGTGAAAAATATTCAAATAAGAGAGGTTTCTCAAATTGGAGAGGTGTCAAATAAGAGAGGGTTCACTGTATATATATGTCACATCTTTAAGGAACTTGTTTGTGGGTTTCAAAGGATTTAAGGATGTACATATGAAGATTTTATCATCGATATCTGATTTCAACAATTGGCATTCGCAAAATACAGGGTTTCCCACGATTTATTGGTTGGTTCTCATTAATTTTTGGTGGGTTCCCATATTTTTTTGGTGCGTTCCCACGATTTTTTGGTCGTTTCCCAGAATTTTTTGGTCCAATTGTATTGATATCCAATCGGAAAATACCAATAAATTATGGGAATGAACCAAAAATTTATGGAATTGGGAACTGACCAATAAAACGTGGGAAACCCTATAAAGAGTTTGGTGTTGAAGTTAGGCATGCTACCGGTATAATTCCGTCAGAATTGCAACATTCCTTTTTAAATAAATTGAAAGTGTAAAATAGTTAGACTGTAATTGCTCGTAAGGACCTTTCACATCACCACTGTCCAGTTTAAATCTGTATTTTGACACCTGTTTAAGGTCAAACAAATCTTAGTCTTTGTTTTTCAAGCAAAGAAGAATATTTTTTTAGTTTGAAAACGATGAAATTTTGTTCTACGGACTCATTGCGCTAAGAAACATGAGATATTTCAATTATAAACCTCATTTATTAATAAGTTATGAAATGGTAATTATTTTTGTATCGCACGCCATGCCGTTGTGAACAATGTAATTGAAAACCTCTGAGATTAATCCAAACGCTAGAAATGAAGTATTGAAGGACATGAAAGCATCGGTCATTAAACCAAACAAATTTCGCTAACCTTTTGCATCTTCCACAATGATGATCGTTGATGTAATGTACTCCGGTATCAACCCCGATATGGTGAGACAGATTATCAGTGCCTTTGAAACGTCGAACACCATTATCACAGATCGAGACGGGGTGTGCGCACACAATTCGACACCTTACAGAAGCCTGGCCGTTCGTTGTAACGATCACAGATCACGGATTCACTCTAGATCAGCACCAGCTGCACTTTACTGCACCACATTTGCATACGCACTACGGGCCAGCATCCAGCAGCACAGTTACGGCACAATCAAACTATGATTCGTATTCTATGCACCAATCGAATAGAACGACCTGTGTGCGGTAGATGCAATTGCTTGACGGGCGATAAGCTGGACAAACGGTTTCACCACACAACGAGGATGTCGATTGTCCACTGAGTTTGATTTTTTTAGTGTATAAATGCAGCACTTGGTACACTGTGCGATGGATGGATCACGTTTAATATCCGGTGCACACAGCCCAATCACAACTATCAGTCTGGATCTGTAACTGACCACTACAAGTGGAGCTTCTACGCAGCTCCTTCCCTAGCAGGCTAACACAAACGCAAGAAGCTGCGCAAACCACAAACGGCTGCTATGTAGAGAAGCGATGCGAACGTCTCCACCGCTTATACGAAACTGTGCAACCACCTTTGCGGGCGTTGAGTGAAGTTTAGGATTTTCGCGAAGCAAATCTGGCGCAAAAAAGGGCCCTTCTCCTCCCGGCCGCCCCCCCCCCCCCCCGGCCGCAATTTAGAATGGTGAAAATGGCGTTGTGTGGTGGGGATCGAATCGTTCCGATCGTTCCGATCGTGTGGCGGGGTAGCACACAGCGTGCCACGGTAGCACGCCAGTTCCCACCCTGGGTGGTGGAAAATTGGACGAACAAAAACAGCATCGCGGGGACGGGTGGAATTCAGCTTTCTGACAGCTTCAAAAGCTGCACGGGCGTGCGAAAGAGATGCCTAAGCAGCGGCGAGTTAGGTGCTTGGCGCGTTAATTAAATTTGTACCAAAAACCACACACATCAAGGTAAATTTTGTTGTGAAGGTATGAATCTCTCTCGCTCTGTTTCTCTAATACTGATCGTGCGTTAATCTCTTTTACATTTTTTTGTTTCTACCTTTCTCTCTCTCTCTCTCTCTTGCCGCCGAAAAGGCATTGAAGGTCTTTGCCGAATCGGTTCGGTTAACCGTAAATTTGAATTTTTTCCATGTTCCATACGATCGAGTGGTTTGTTTTTCATGTGTTTTGTTTTCATACCAACCATGGAGACATTGAATAATTAATTTTCCTGCACTCGTTCATAGTGACGTTCATCCCTACCCCATTGTGGCCTAGCCGGCGTCAAACTGTGCGTTTCAAATTCAACATGTCAGCATGACAGTTACGGTTGAGGAGGCTCAAGATGTGGCTTCGGAAATCGATTACCTTCTCGATGAGGCGTCAGGCGTCCATAGACACTATAATTTGTCATTTGCTAATGACTGATTTGAGCAAAAGATTGCACATTGGATGCCTTAAAAAATGAGGATCTTCTGTCTAAACATTAATAATGATCACACTACAAGTTGCGATCTTTTCTGCTCATCGTACGCTCTGTGGATGATCTTCAGACATCTCCAATAGTTAAAATCTTTCAACTAATTTGGTAATAAATATTACAAAGCTTATATGTCAACACCCTTCACAGTGGCTCGCACCATCTACTCTGCCCCCCCGGCAGAGGCCGGATGCCCTGTCGCCCTCACTAGTCACACCGAAAGCTCGCTGGCTAAGCGGGGCGAACCATTTGCGTGCGTGGTTTGCGTGCGCGTGGTAATGAAAACACGAGGAAGATACCCATCTGTATCGGAACTGTTAGAGGTTAATGATGGCGGGTAGGTATGTACATATGCATGCTTTTTTTGTACCACATCTCGATCATGCTCGGACGGGGCAGGGCAAACGAGGAGCTAAATTATGCTAATTTGTACTATTTTGGGTGAAGGTCCATTGTTTTGTCTCACCAGCGTTGGTGCGCCTTTTTTTTTGTACGTGCACATACATACAGCTAAAATGTGCTAGAACAGCCAGTCTTTGGTTTGAAATGTAACACAAAATGATAGAATTTCGTTTATTTTTAGCACACTTTAACCTAACAAAAATGTGCAGATCATTGTGCAGCAAAGGATCGTCACTGGCCGGGTGGCCATTGTTTCTCCTTGCTTCCGGATGTAGAGTTTATCAACCTGTTGTGTGTCTTTCAAGCAGATCCGCGGGCGAACAGAGTCTCTAATAGAGCCGCTTCAGTCGCCACCCAAAGTAATGACCCTTTGTGGCCGTAGGACGCACACTAGGACGCTAAGACAACAAAGAACATTGCACGCTTGATGCGTACCCCGTGCGCCTCCGGACATTGGCCACAGGTGAAGCAATCCGTGGAAAGCGCGAAAATCTCGCTAAGCTAGAAGACGAAGCAGAAGAAGAAACACCAGCCAGGTTGACTTTTCCGGTTCACACAGCGCGTACTGTAAGTGTCGTAAGCGAAAACCGGCATCACGCTGCACTGGCTGGCTGGCAATCGTTCGTTTGGTGCATGCAAGATGCGAGACACGCTCGTGTGCCGCTGCTCGGGAGAGACTTCAAATTTATGTTTCATTGCGGCTCATAAACTCATCAAACAAAACACAAACACATATGAGCCCCGAACGGTCAGCTGTTGGGTCGAGAGGTCGAGAGCGATCAAACACTGTCGACTGCATTTCTTGCTAGATGCAAATGATACACCGTTGAGAAGAAAGAAAGAGGAGCTAACAAGCTTCCCTTTAGTAACGTAATAGTATTATCTGACTGATGATGAAAGTATAAGAAAACGCCAGATGAAACTGTTGTCTCGCAATTCGCTCTGTGGCCGGTGTGACGTGATGCGGAAGTACAACGAGCCCTTCAATCCCTGAATATGCATATTTTACTTTCGTTTGTAGAAGTGATCAGTTTCTTTGTGCTAGTTATATACTAGCCTAGACCTAAAAGAGGTCTGCGATGACTCTTTTCGTAAAAAAACCAAATTGAAATAGGAAATGACCCTTCATATACTCAAACATCCTCACGATCTCACAAATGGTCACCATGTTTCACTCCAACGCTCATTTTCCCTTCAATTCACATCTTCTCACCTCAACACCCTCCACTGAATGCTACCCAACTTCATAATTATGTCATAATTGAATAGATGTGCTCTTCCTGTCCCGAACTAGTGTACTTCGCTCGGCCAGCCCTTCACTACGCTACTATGCAGGTGTTGGATGTGCACCGGTTTTCTTCGATCGTGCAGGGTGTGAACTCTAGCTCATACCGACCACCGGTAATGGTAGCGCAGCAATTACCCTGCTTAATGGCAATGAAATGTGTGTATTCTGGAGTTTTTGTGTATGTGACTGTGGTGTGCTGCTCTGCATCGGCGTTGTGTCAAGCGTGATGCCCTTGCTCTGTTTTGCAGCCAACGGTGTACCGAGTTGCATTGTTGTAGAACTTTTCGTGTTTGGTGGGTGTCTAATAGGCATGGCGATGTTTTGGACAATTTGAGTAAACACTTTGTTAATTCGATAGTGATCTACTAAAACTATAAATCATTCAAAATGTAAATAATAAAATTGATAAACCCGGTTACATTCAGCTCAATGTTCAGGGAAAAAGATCAGTATGTTCTAATTATTAAGTAAATGATTAATTGCAGTGTATAGTTTTTATATATTTTAGCTTTGAACTTAATTTGAGTCAAATAATTATGCTTCTATTCACAAAAATATATCAACCTAATGTCTGATGGTCATTATTTGCGATATTGATCGCTATCAGGACACTGAGAGCTCTCTCATTCGACTCCAAAAAGTTCCTTTATGTCTTCTCAAAGTAGCTTAATCACGATAAAAGTTTTAATATTTTTACCATTTTTGTCCACAACGATCTTGTTAAACTGTAGGGCAATATGAATGAATAAATGAATAAATGATCTGTTAGCTAGACTTTTGAGATGAACATGCCTATTTTATTTTATTAAACAGGTTACTCTCTATAAGAATCTACAAAATGAACTTCAAAGAAGACATTTCCGATCAGAAATTCAGCCAATTTGACGAGCCAATAACATCTGTATAATATTGTATCAAGGGCTCCTAGCTTTACAACTTAATAGGAATTTAGAAACCCCAGCTAAGTTCGTAAGATCAATATGATCTAACACTTGTTAACTCCAATTTTTACAGAGCCCCTCATGCAAGAATAATTTACTTAAATATTGACTTTAAATCATAAGGACTTCATAATGTCGCCTTAAGGATCATCAATTCTTTTAAGAATTGTCTTGAATAGGCATCAGATTACAACCTCTTTTATCTGTCCAACGCTAAAGCTGGTAATGAACTCAAAAGCTCACCACCGCTGCCCCATTCAAAGTCACTTCCGTTTGGTCCAATTCATCGTACCTCTGCGTGCAGACCTGTTTGTGGGTCACTTTGCACCTGATCGAGTGAGCACGGCAAACCGATCGGCTGTGCAGCATCGAACCCGCACACACTGTAATATCGCATGCGATGCAAACATTAATCAAACAACGAACCCCCTGAGCCCGTATACTCCACCATGCACCATCACACATGTGCAACATGGCGCGACAAATGTCACTTTGTAGACAGATGGATGAGATTTTTCAAACCACGTGGTCCGGGTAGGGCGACTCCCGCGGTCAAGTGGTGAGAAATGGGGGAACGAATGTCGCACCGGTACGGTCCAGTGCGCTTAAAGCGATGTTCAGCAGAACAGAACATCGGAACCCGGTGTGTGGTAATTATTCTATCCGTTGTATGCGCCCAACAAGTAGCATCATAATTGTGCAATCGGTGATCAGTGGTCGCGGTGTGTATGTCGCGGTGCTGTACATTTAAATGTTTTTTGTTTTCTTCTATGGAGCTACGATCTTTGTACACCTTGAATAAAAAAGAGGATAAAGCAGTGACTTACGGCGTTTGGAAATGGTGAGTGGATGTAGATCGAGCTTATCCTCGTGCACGTTGTATCCTGCCCCTGCTGATGGACCAGACTGAGCTACTGGAGGGGCTGGAGCCGGACGTACCACACCGTACCCCGATGGGCCGGAACTAGGTCCTTGTGCCGAGGGTCGTACCGGTTGCCCACCGTACCCGCTAGTTCCCGGTGAGGATGGTCGATGTATTTGCCCTCCATCATTTCCATAGCCATTCGATGGACGATGGCCCGAAGGATTGTGAGCACCATTGTTGTTGTAATCACTACCACCAGCATCACCTCCACCAGTGCTTGGCCTTTGCACAACTCCACCATATCCAGAGCCACCGGACGGTCCTGCCGGCGGTGTACTTCCGGCCGGAGCCGAAGGTCTCGTCCCAAAGCTTGTACCACCGTACTCTGGCCGCAAATAATTGTTGTCCAGCGTTGGCACATTCTGGGCGTAAATCTCCGGATAGCCATTCTTATCGTTCGGCAGTGGGTAGTGCGTTTCGTACAGCATTGGGAATTGGTAAGGATAGTTGGCGGGTTTCGAGGGACCACTACCACCACCGTACGTGGGCCGATAGTCTGGCGGGTACTTGGTGGCCCCTTCACGATCGGGCATTGTTGCACCGGGCTGGGTTGGTGGTAGTCGTTCCCCAGTCACCAGACTGTACTGTGGGCCGGCGGCTGTACTTGTTGGAAGGTATGGGTTACCTCCATTGCCACCACCACCTCCGCTGGACGGGTTCGAGTGATCTTTCGTGGTGTAGAACTCTTCGGCCGGTGCCGTTGTTTCGGGCAGTGTTTCACCGTTCGTTTGGCCGTATCCGGTCGTACCCGGTGCGGTTGTACCGTACTCGCTGGTAGGTCGTGAGGTGTCTACAAACCCACCGTTCGCAGTGGTTGGGGCGTCGATGCCGGCGGATGATACGGGTGGACCGAACACCGGTGGACCAGGACGTTCAATGATGCCTGGCGGAGGAAAACCTCCACCGCTCGGTGGTTGTGGTGCAGATGGTGGTGGTGGAGGCTGTCGCTGCGGACCACCGCCGGGCTGGAGTTCACCATTGGGGAAGATACCCAGGCCTAAAATCAAGGAACAAAGTTTTAGTATACTCTTTCGGAAGGATATTTACTGTTTTATGTTATGAAAGAAACTTTGAAAAAGTCAAGTAAGTTAAACTGTGATTCTTATAGAGCATTCAAGATGATGCATGATATGAACTATCAAGTTTCCCAGGTTTTACATTTAGTACATCTTTGAGCGTATATTAAATCGATAGCTCTAAAAATTATCTTCGATTTGAACAAATTTTAAATGGTTGTTTGCAGAATTGTATAGCTTTTCTTCAATATTTAAGACTATTGAATGTCTCCGCTGACCAGATGCTTTGTAGTTTACAAAAGATGATGTAATGTTTGGTTCTCACTGTCATTGCCGCCTAATTTTGCCTTCAAGTCTTCAATTTTAATCTCTAAGACTTACAGGGTTTCCCACGATTTATTGGTTGGTTCCCATCAATTTTTGATTGGTTCCCATATTTTTTTGGTGCGTTCCTACGGTTTTTTGGCCATGTCCTAGAATTTTTTGGTCCAATTCTATTGATATCCAATCGGAAAATACCAATAAATTCTGGGAATGAACCAAAAATCTATGGAATATGATCAAAAAATCTGGGTAACGCACCAAAAAATCATGAGAATTGACCAATAAATTGTGGGAAACCCTGTAATCCTATAACATCGAGTATCAATGTCTTTTTCTAATACTGCAACTCTTTTAAGGCACCAATTGTTGACTTGATGTTGAGAATAAAATCATTGTCTCTGATTTCTATATGACCAGCTTTCCTCTGTTGTCATACTATTGAATTCCTATTAGAATTGCTACACTAATAGATTATTAATACTTCTTACCTCCTGGTTTGGGCGGCGGGTTGGTGGGTCCATCTAAAAAACAGTTGTACTTGCGCGCGTACAGATCAAAGTCCGGATCGAAGATGGTACCGACCGGGCGCGATTTCGTCGCGTCAATTGTGTTCGCCGACAGCTGGCACGTACCATTGCCCCGGCCGGAAATGCTGCAAAATTGAAAGCGGCACACAAGCAACCACACAAAACAGACAAAAATGGCACAATTAGACAAAGATTAGGCAGCTGCAAACGGTGCGCTTTTACACTTCACCTACCCGAAAGCGAACGTTTGACATTCCTTGTCGTTGAGGCAGAGCGTTTCGCAGATCTTCAGCGAGTTGGTGTCCGAGTTGCGGAACGTTTTCTCGAACGGCAGCATCGCACCGAGCGCTATCCGCTCGAAACAATCTACAATTTGACATGGTAGAGGAGAGAAGAAAACAAATGCAAAGAATGGAGAGGGTACGAGGGAAGGAAATGATTGTAATTAGCTCGTCAAAGTGCATCATGCGTGCGCAATTAAAGCTCTTCAATAAACGATGGAAAACGTGCGGGGTTTACAGAGGAAAAAAAAGGCATACAAGTAGAGTAATTATGGGTTAAACTATGCTCTTTCGAAGCACCGACAGGTAACAAGGTCCATAGAAGCACGAATATTTCTTCTCATCACTATTAAGTTGTACTCGAAACGAAAAAATCTTCTCTTCTAAGCGTAGATACACACCCCAAAAAAAACCTAAGTATAAACAAACTATTGACGCACATTCCGCACGGTATCGAATTGAACCCTCCCCGCCTGGCGAATTATTATGCAATCGAATTGAATTCCCATTCCGATCATTGTTCACCTGCCACCGACGCTGCCACCGGATGTCCACCATTGTTAGGGCGCCCGCAACACCGGGGCACACGCCAAACGCACTACATAAGCAGACGGTGTTTTGTTGCCGTTTTGGGGTGTTGGTTGTAGTGCTCCGGACGATACTAAATGCGTACCCTAATGGTAGTGATTGTGCCGGTAATACGGGTGCTTCTGCTGCTTCTACGCCACGTTAGTACGTACGTGGTTGGGCAAGAGTTAATGAATCAGAACGGTGGTGCTAAACGGTGCAGCGATAGGACGCGTGGAACCATCGAAAAGTGAAAGTGGCCCACCGAGCGGCGTTCTATGTTGTAATGGGCGCATTGTGTTTATGTTTACAGATGTCAATTACATGGTGCGCAGGTGTTATGGATACAAATGTTTGCTTGCAGAACGTTAGTCGTGGGTAAGGAGGTTGATTTTAGTAGTATTAAAATTTTGGTACTGTGGCCCTCAAAATTTAGGATATGAAATCGTATGATCCATTTTCTTAATCAGACCTTTTAGGATGCTCTCATTATCTACTTTTTAGAAGACATTGTTTACTTTTAGTATGAGATAGTTTTGAGCATTTCAATTTTTTAAAAACTTTGATGCTTTTTAATTTTTTTAAGAAGACTTTTATTTGTTTGTTTGTTTATTTTATTACGGCATGGCCGTATAAACCCCATTCGAGGATAAACTTTTACATTGATATTGAAATTAAAAAACTACACAAAATATATTTATAATCATACTTTTGCTACATTTTAAGGGAAGAAATAGGGATCTACGCAACTGTAGGTATAGATTGTAGATGAAAAAACTATATTTTATGATTCTTGATCACTTGAAAATAGAATCCTAACTTAAAGGAATCTTTTAGATGGTACAAGTTGTTTCCATTGTAAAACTGCTTTAAGTGCATTTTATTTCCTATTTCCATAATCAATACTAGATCTAGGGAAGGTTTTGAATGAAGGGATGTTAATGTAAGTCGTTAGAAAATGTTAGAGAATAAGAATTTTACTTTCTTTTAGGGTGATTTTTATCAGAATCAAGCAATTTCTATAGCCACAATACTTTTAATTTCGTCCTTTGCTACTCTAAAATAAGGAAAAGGTTATTCTAAAGGTTAAGCTTAATATTTTAATATGATTTTTTATTATTTAAAAATCCTAAAATGGATGCATACAACGATAACAAAATCTATGTTTTTTTCTTCATTTGCCAACATAGTTCTATGAAGTATAGATAAACATAGTGGAATCAATTAGATTTGTTAATTTCCCGATATAAATACTTAAAAATCGATTTTCTACTTTCTTTTATTACTGTGAGCATTTTTAATCCACCAGCAGTGCACTTGTCCCGAAACGTTGTCAAACCAAACTTACCGTGCTGTGGCTGTACGAGCCGATTATCGATCTGGATGGCTGTAGCGAAAGTCACCGCTAGCAGCAACAATCGCAGCTGATAGCCGACGATGACTGCCACTTTCCTTTCCATTTCCGTCATTGCCCAATTGTGCTCGATTCTTCTGCTGCGCTTCGATGATGATAATGAGGTAGGCCAAAAATGGATCAACCAGTCGGCAGGCACTGCGCTCCCGGGCCACCTGCACACACCTGCTCACATAGACAACCTCTCCCTGTCCGTTGATGCCCACAGTGGGATCCCAAGGAGGCTGTGCTGGAGGCTAGACGGCCGCCGCTCGGCGTTGTGTGTTGTTGTGCTATTTTAGATAGTTCTGTTTTGCTGGTTTCCTTGCGATTTCACAACTTAGTCGTACGGGCACGCGCAAAAGTCGCGAACTTTCGGGACACGGGCTGGTAGGGCCCTTGGCTTACTACAAAAGACTCTTTTAATTGCTTCCTTTCGGCAATTCGAAACGGTTCCTCCCCTGCTGCGTGCCTGAAAACGGTTCCAGTCCCATTAATCTTGCTTCGGCACTGCTCACACGCACACGTGAAAACTGTCCACGAAAGTCTTTCTTTTTTTGGAGGTGGGTGACCTTTTATGCCAAAAACCGGGTCGGTTGGGGGAAAAGATTTTTGAAATTTTTTAATGTTTTTTGCTAGCTGCCCTTGTTTATGTTTTCCGCACGGTCAAACCACTTTCGCACACTGACCACCCTGGACTCGGTACGCGGGATCAAGGTCAGGTACGGTGCAGTAGCCGGAGCGAGCGTGTTCCGGATATTACTGTACGACGTTTGCGTCCGGTTATGGGGTCGTGATGGGTACGATTTCTACGATTAGGCCCACAATATCTGCACGAAACAAAAAGCGGCACGCAGCGTTCTCTAAGACACACGGCAAATGGTCTTAACAACTGCCCAATTCCCGTTAGGCCTATGGGTGATCACATTTCCAGATTGCCAACTTGGCGCTCCTCTGCTTACCTTTCGCTGGCAAATCTCACCGTTGAGACATCGGGACGGATGGGTGGTAATTATGATTTTAATTTACTCACTATCTACGACTCTATCTGTTTTTATCTCTCTTTTTGTTGTTGTAGCTGCTGTTGATGTTTGCTCGTAGCAAGCAAAACGTGGTCGCATTCAAACGATGTCACCGGGCGATAGACGACGAACCCGTTCCTGTCGTCGGCATTACGCCTGTCCCGGTCGCAGTTCGTTTGCTTCAATTTTGTTCGCAATACCGTTGCAAGAGCTGTGGATGAGGCGGGAAACAGAACGGGAGACTAAGTAATGGAAAATCTTGGGTGGTTTCAATTAACACGCTGTGCTTTGGGGGTGAAAGATGGAACAGCAGAAGGAAGGCGGAGTAGCAGAAAAAAGTGATTTAATTAAAACCGGAGTAAGGTAAAGGACCTTTTTGTTCCCTTCTGAGCTGGAAGTTGCTTTGCAGTAGCACATGTAATTGGATGTTTTAATTTAGAAACTATTGTCCTAATTCTATATCAACGCTCTTCTTTTTTTCGGTTGTGGGAAACCCTTCCAAGTCAACGCTCTTAAAGCAGCTTACGGGCTACGGGTAGCCCTTCATAATTGTTTGCAAATGGGATCGTGCGAACTCTTGTCGATCCTATCCCATGACGAATTGACGTGGTGGCGATGGTGATAGGTTGTAAAACAGCGCACTAAAATGAGGCCATCACGAGACGTTTCGACGTCACCGCGAACACCGAAACCGGACTAGGGCTGAACTCCCAACTTTGGCAGGATTTGGAAGGGTTTGGACAGAATCGACTTCCCTCATTTCAGCGTGATGGCTTAGTTGTGGTTCGCGAAACAGTAATACAAAGAGAGAAAACCCAACAAAACAGAGACCGCCCGAAACTTGGAGTGCCATCGAACGAGGAAACATTTGGAGGTCAGACATCTCTTTTGATATGTTAAAATTTGATGGATTGTATTTGTTTTTATTCCTCCTCTGCGGCACTTCCACAAGCGCAGGCCACGATTTTCGTTGTTTTATGTGGCGATCGAAGCAAGGGGGATATAGGATTACGAATTCATTATGACAGGTTTGCGGGCTGAACCGGTCAATTATGGCATGGATTTAGAGTACTGCTGAAGGGCATATACTGGGAGGCTTTGTTACGATCTGCGTACGGTCGCATCCGTATTGAGGGATATAAACGAGGAATTGGCGAGGTTGAACTCTTTGTTCCTTTGACATTTGTTTGTGAAAAATTGTTTCTCTTCCCTGTTTTGTTCGGCAGGATATTATTGGGTTAAGAATAAATGATAATCTATTACATTAGATCAACTATTCAAGCTAATCAACTCCTACTGGTATTCTTGGTAGTCTTGATTTTGATTTCTAAAATATGTTAAGAACGATTTAGACTTAACGATAAGCTCTCCATATACATTTTAATCGAAGAATATTCTGCATCAATATTCTGCGAATCTCAAAAGTGATTCATATACTTGTTAGAAATTCTAAACATTTGTTCATTATTTCTTCTGATATTAAGATAGCTTTCAATAAAGCTAGTTTTTAAAATATATTTTGAATAAATAGTGTATGAACTAGAGTTTTTTTTATCTGAATGTTATGCTTCATCCTTTTCAATCAAATCTTCCATTTCTTCAAGATTTCCCGTTATTGTACCGACAGTGAGATATAAAAAATAGATACTCCTGTCTGGAACATGATTTGAATATATTTATACTCTAATTTCTGCAAATTATTGCGCATCGATGGCAAAATGCCAGCCACAACTTCTAGTTTATGTATCGCAAGCGCTTCAATTACCGGCCCATATTGAATCACTTGCACCTGACCTCCAACCTACGAATCTATTTCACTCGAATTGTCCCCATTCACAACCTGCTGATTTCTAATTTCTAGAATGTCCAAACTCTTTCCTAATCCTGTCAAGGTTATTCTACACGATTCCACACAACAGCATATTCCACCGTCCAGCATTGACCCCAATGTGGAAGAGAAAATTTCTCAACACTTCCAAAAACGCTGGGACGGGGCTCGAAATGTTTGAAAAATTTTCACTGCCAACCATTACGAAACGGTGTCTTAATTCTTCCGTTTCTCGTAAAAAATAGTACAGAAGCTAACAACGGTTCGTGTGCCCCCTGTCACTGTGTGTGTGCACCATTGCGCTTGTGTTACGTGTGATGCGCTAGCAACAGAGAATTCCCTCCACCTCCGCTTCCCCACCCGGGGATTCGAACGGTTGCGGTTCTGGCCGGGTGAAACGAACGAGCTCGCGCTCGCTTGTTGTCGTCCAATGCTTCTAATTATCATGTGAATAATTGTCGTTAAATTCGAGCAGGGCGTTGCGGTGGCTTCTGTGTGTTGCCTCTCTGCAATCTCGCTCCATGCCTCCGTACGCAGAGGGGTGGGCGCAAATGCAGAGGCAAGGTCAATAAAACCTTCCCATCTCGATCGAGCCCGTGCCCGGGTCGGTCGTACGGGAGCGGTTGGCGGATAAGCAGAGCGAACGTACGGGCATTCTCATTTAAATCGGTTGTTCTGCTGGCGAATTGTTTTACATTTCAAAGCACATTTTCAGCTACTGCTGCTGATGCATCCCTGTACGTTGTAGCACCCTAAAATGTCCGATCGAGTGGAGTTTTGCCAATCGTTTGCTGTTTTTATAGCTTTTGCGACACTTTGGCAAGAGGTTTTAGAACATCAGAGAATTTGTTTTACAATCTGATTTTATGACTCAATACTTCAAAATTGACCTAAAATATTCTACAAAATAAAAAAAAACTCTTAGATTTGTTCTAATTGTGTATCTCTAAACTGTAAATTACCAGATACATACAAACTGTAGGACAAAAAGGACCTTTACAATCACTAAAACACTCAAATGTCCACTCACAACGCCTTCACCATTGCACATACAGCGATTTACAATAGACAAGTTTCGCAACATACGGAACTAGTGCACTCGTTCGGGCAATCGCATAGCAACACATTCACCACAGTAACATACGATGCCGCAAAGATTGTTATTCAAATGTGCACCCACATTTGGCCGTGCTCTACCAAATCCCATAAATCTTGACCCACAGTGTTCCCGCTGGAGTTTGTCCCGTGGTTATTTTCGGGAACAATTTTTCCCACGCCCGTAACACGTATTAGATTAGTAGAGCGCTTCGTTCTTAGTCACCTGTTTTTTACTTCATCTATGCACAAAACACACACTAATGCTTACTCTGTTCACTGAACCGCACTGTGTACTGCACACCCGGACAGAAGCACCAGTAACAGAAGCAGCAGCAGCAGCAGCAGCAGCAGCAAAACACTGATCTAATCCGCAATGCCAACTAAAACTCACGCGTCTCCGGTGCGTCCGCGCGCTAGCGAATGACGAAAACGACTGAATTATTCGGACGCCGTCCGGGGTGATTTTATTTTTATATTTTAACATAATTTCCACCCCAACGCCTGCCGCCGGCGTTGCGCGCACACGCCAACAGCAGAGTGCTTTCGGTCGATGCTTTCGGGTCGGTTCCGATTCGCGCGCGCGCGCGCAAAACTCGGTGTGGACTCGGTACTGTGCGCACCACGCTTGTCGTACCGGTAGGGGCGTGCGCACATTTTGTTCCCGTAGGCGAATGTGTTCTGCGGGGCGGTGGAATGTGGGATCGTTTTTTTTTTTGGTGAAGGAGGAGCAGGAGCTTTTGCTGGAGCATTTTTTAAACTTTTTGAATTTATATTTTGGTTCAACTGATTTTTTAAAGAAACTAATATTTTTTTAAATATAAAAACTGGCAGTTTAACTTTAAATCATGAAATCTGTTAAAGAAAAATAATTTGTGGGTATTTATTTTCTTTAAATTTGAATTTGTGTTAAGATAATGTAAAGACAACAAGGAGTATTTTGTAGACTATTGTTTTCTGTTCATTTCGTCTAATTTAAATATTCTTCAGTTAAATTTTGCATTTAAATTATTCATTTGTATAATTTATATAAAATAAATAAATTACCTCTAAAACAAATAAATTTTAAAAAATATTAGAATAACACAAAGACGGATTCAAGTAAATGGCCAAAATTTATAACACTGCACCACGACCACAACAAACTGAAATAATTTATAACGATCTTACCCAGTTTTTGCACGATCCCAGCATGAACGTTCATTCTTCATGGTAATAAAACAAAATGGATACAGACACATTCCTTAAAAGAAAACGAAAATCTGGCTTAATCTGTGGAACATCCTGCATTGCAAAAGAAAATAAAAGCATAAAAAATCCTTTTCAACTCTCCTGCCTGTATTTCCTAAATGTGTGAAATCCCAACTTCTGCAGCAGTATGTGGCACATAAGCGGGGGGGCAAGAAGCACCACTCGCAAACCAAATTCGACAACCCAAAAACTTGATAATTAATTAAGCTTCCAGTACGCCTCGTTTGTGAGCTTCATGTGAAGAGAGCATTACAACAAAGAAAAGCTGCTGTAGAGCTTGATATAGACTCCCTCCCGTGGGTGCGGACGTACGGAAGATCGAAACCAAAGGTACTTGCGTCCGTGCGATTGAATCGTTTCAAGAAATCATCACAAAACCTGTTCCGTTGGTTGCTGGGAGCTGGGAACATAGTATGTGCAAAAAAAAGAAACAAAAGGATTGAGAAAAGCATCACCCGAAATTCTTTTTAAGGGCCCACAAACGCTCCCAACCGCTCGCCGGACGGTGGATGTTCGGTTATCTTTCCTTCCGGTACGGGACTGAGGAACCAGGAGCGAAAGAAAGATCGCGCAGTGAGGGGATTTAACTTTTGCGGAGCGATCATGTTCACCGTCATGCTAATAAGCTTGTCGAAACTTGTGGGCTTCGCGTTGCTTCCGAAGGGTTGGCTGTATAGTTCCTTTGCAGCGCAGGATTCTTATAACGTTTAAAAGTTCTATTTAAATCTACTGAAATGAAGTCGTAATTACAACCGCTTAATCGCTTTCATGCTATCAAGTAATTCAAATTATCGCATTTGCCTACGCTGCCCGTGCAGACTGATTGGGAATCGTGCAGCATCATCACTTTTGTGCCAACCCTCATCAATAATTGTGCTCGCCCAATTAAGAATCATTCGGCGGCTAAAACCATCGTACGATCGTACCGACCCGTCTGCCCAGCATGTGCGATGTTTGCATCGTCCCTTTTGGGGCTCGGATTCTGAACCGAGATGACTCAGCGGTCAACAAACCACACGACACATTGGGAACGATGGTGTTTGCGTGCCTGTAATTAAGCCATCGGTGGCTGTATTATTGGACGTTTTCTTTCCTCCCTGCCACAGCGTAGTTTGCCCACTTAGGTATGAATTGTATCAATCGTACACTAGTGTAGAAGAAGCAGATGGCGCACGTCATAGCGGAGTGCTAGACTGAGATCAGGTATCGAAAATAGATATGCTGTCATGTTTGGAACAGATTATTGATATTTTTATGGGTTCTAATGTTCTGCTAGCCTCTCTAACAGGTTTGTTGTTTGGTCGCTTATTCAAGTCTTTCAATCTAAAATTGGTCTTTTGTAATATTTTACTTCCAAATTGCAACGGACTTTTAAATGTTTTCAAACAATAATGCAAACAAATCGTTGCAGATGATTTTGAACGATTAAAAACACGTTGTCAACATGATCATAATTATGTTATTTAACACACCAAACGATGCGATCATCCGAGTGGCCGGAGAGCCACCATAAGCGAATGCCCTTTTAAACAATTACAAACCGTCCCCATCGGTGCCTAATTCAAATTCACTGCCTGAACATTACTAATCGTCTGCGTAAAAACAACAAAAACCATTTCGGTCGTCCAACGCTTCCTTCCGCTCCTCGGCCAGAACGGTTGACTATTGTTTTACGGAAGCGCACTCTGTTCTCAGCACTGCAGGTGTTTGCTACACACAGATAGGTTCGTATTTTGGACGTGTTTTGCAGTGTTTGTCACTCGTGGCATTAGCAACTGGCCAACAAACCATCAGTAGAGTATCATAATGTTTTATGATGCTCTAAGCGCTCGGGTCGAGTGTATGTCGTGTCAAGGTTACTAAACAGGTCGTTTCGGGGGAAAAAAATGTAAAGCATCTCACCCGGATGGTAGGGAGTGGCTTTTTCTTTTCCGGAAAACGGAAGCGTTAAATTTGATATTTATTGCACAGAAGTACAATCCCTATAATTATGCACATTTCCACCGTTTGCAATTAAATTCCTTGGAAAGTCTCAGGGCTACAGTCTCTGCAAAACGAATTTAAATTCCAAAAAGAGCCCAAAAGCTTCTAAAATACCGGGCCGAGGTCTAAGAAAGTGGTCCATAATTATAGCGCTGGCCCAAAATAAGATCAGAGCATGATTTGCCCCAAAAAGCAGCGCCCCCCAAATAAGCGTTCTTAACGGGACAAAACAAAGGTGGCGGTTCTTGGGGCTTGGGTTCGCACGGATGGATACGGATGACCATCCCTTTTGTTAGCACCCGTCGGTTTTACGGTTTGCAGATTTGGATAATGGGTGGATCTGATAAAACACGGCGGCTTCTCTCGGTGTCTATCGGTAGGGCATGTTAATAAGATCGTTGAACTTGTTGCTCGTGCCTTTTCATGTACGCTGTGCTTTGCCACTTTTTGCTTGATACTGAAGATGACAATACAAAGACACAGCGCACTGCTTCCTTCCGTGTTTTCCCGTGGCGTGGAAAAGCAGCGACAGAATGAAGTCAGCAAACGTTCTTTACTTCGGTCGGCTTTGTGTCTTTGTGGCATTTAATTAGCATAATTTAGGCCCTTTTGAAGTGATTGTCGAATGTAATGAAGTTGCAGGGGTATGAGTTTCAACTGGCATAAGTAATTTAGTAGTTAAGCTGGGAAATGCCTAATAGGATTTTGCAAATCACAATCACTTGTTGTTTTGTTTCTCCTTCGCCGTAATGAAAATTGAGAAGAAAATGAATGAAATTTTCAATAACATTACAATAACTAATAGAAAAGGAAACTAAAGTTGATTGGTTTTAGACACGCTAGCATTATTTTAACGGTGTCGATTATTAACCTTTCACTATTTCATCCGCTAACACACGCTACTGTCATCATTGACGTTAATCAATCACGCGGCAAGAATTAACTGAAAGCCAACAATTTGTATTGAATTTGACTAATTATGCATCTTTTTCTTTGTATTTTTACTAGGTTTCGATTTTACTTCTTCACTTGTTGTGGGCTAGTTGTCTTGATACAGAGTTCTGAATGTTTTGTAGATGGTGTGGTATTTTACCAGCTTGTTTGCTTTTCATAATCCACTTTTCAAAAATCCACTATGTTTCAAGTGATCGGTTCTTCAAGACCGTACACGATCTTTATTCTTTATAGCGCTTTTTTTTGTTTGTTTGCTCGTCCTATACGACGTACAGTTCGCATTACGGTACACAGTCCATCCGGTGTTCAGGTCTTTAATTTATAGCGTTTTTTTGTATTGTTAGAAATTCAGTAGACAAAAAAGAAAACATATTTTAACATTGTACAGCACCGAGCTTGCAGCCTGTGCTGGACAGCTTTGGGACCAATTCGGAATGATTGTTGTTTCATTTCGCCAGCTCTCGTTTCTGTATCTGTGTGTGTAGCTGTTTGCTCAAGTCTTTTAACTTCTTCATTAATGTACAGTGAGTGTACTTTTAAAAAGGAGATAATTTATTTTCTGTTCGTTCAATTGTACATGAATATAAAAAGAAGAAACAAATATTCAAATAAAAATGGAGATCAAAATTATGATCTTATCATTATAGATTACTGGATCAATTTTGGACCAACAATTTGCATTATTCAATGTACAGAACATTTGTTCTTGAATCGTTGAATTTGTTTTACATAAATGATTGTTACATCAAACTCCAAAAATGATACAAACACAAGATGTGTGCAAAATGGATTGAATTCGAATAGAATTTACTCTTGTTGTACACCAATCAGTTTGTTCAATGTTTTTAGATTTTGTTTTTTGTTGTTTTGGTTCAAAATGCAACTGTCTGGTGCTGCAGTATAAATTTTTCCAAAAGGATCAGTTCTTGGTTCAGTTTTTGAATTTTCCGTTTCCGAATAGCGAACATCACTCTACCTCTCTCAGTATTCCATCCCGAGTCGGGGTCTTATGCTAACGTACAAATTTCTGAAATAAAAAAAAAATAAACAAAAACGAATCTTACCGACGAACGTATGAGTTTGTTTTTATTTTATTTTTGGAGCAATTTCACGTTCACTGCTATTTTTTTTTAACTACTACTCTTGCGTTCGTTCTCTGTTAGTTATGTTTATTCTCTCCTGTTTTTTCATTGTTATTGATTTGTTTTTGTTTGTTTCTTACTGTTTCGTTAAACTTCTACAAACTTGAAAATGGAGAAGAGAAATAGTCTTTGCTGCTGATGAAATGGTTCACCTTACTGCATGGTTGATGGGGTTTTGTATGTGTTTGTTCGGTTTTTGTTTATCTTAAGTAATTACCTGTATTGTACATGTACGTGGTATGGTCGCATAAATTGTGCGCTAGAAATATGCTCCTATTTGAGATTGAGATATTGCAGCCTGTAGTAGTTCCGCACAACTGAGGGAAAATGTTCAACAACTTTTGTTATGCCCTACAAACCTTTCCGAAGATGTAAAGCAATCGCTAGCCTTTTCTCACAATCCGCTTTTTGATGTCAGAAAATAGACATAAATTAGTGCGCCTAGCTTCACACGTAAAATTAAACTGTAAAAAAATCAAACAATAAACCTTATCCAAATAGTTGTATACTTATCTTCACAAATAATAATAACACATCACTCGTCAAAGACTGCTCGTACAGTAGCTTTATTTCCAAAACTTCTACGATGTGAAACCACAGCACCGGTGCCTCACTCGATCCACACATCCTCCTTGGTAATCGTTTCACCAAACACCTCCACACCCACAACCGTATAAGCAGTGAAACAAAACGCAACACAACGGTTCATAATAAGGATTAATCAGTTTATTTCAAAAAGGCTTCGCTTCATTCGCTCAGTGAATCATTTATGCAATATTCTCATTAACCGTGTGTCCCTTCTGTGTATCTTAATGAGCGGCAGAAGGATGTGTTTCTTCCGACGTTTTTGTGTGTTGTGTTTTTATTTTTTAATTATTATTTTAACCTTGTTTTTTGCCTAACCGCCTTTCCTCCTAACTTGATCTGGATGATTATAGAATAAATGTTTTCAGTGAACTTAAGAGCTACCCGAAATTTTGCTATTGTGAGTTTTGTTTTTGTTGTTGTTTATGTACTATCATGTATCAACTTGTAGTCGCGTTCGCATTCTTTCGCATTATCTTCGGTATGTTTTTTTCTTTATGTGTGTATGTGTTTATTTGTTGATTTTATATTAAACCTTCGCTTTCAGTCATCTTATCGCATTGTGAATGTGTTTTCTATGATCTTTTTGCTTTGCCTGTGTATACCTGAATTTACTTTCTTCTTCTTCAGTTGTATTCTTCTCCCTCTCTTTCTCTCCGAAGTGCGAAAAAAAATGCAAAACGCAAAACTCCGACCCTACCCATTTTCACTAGTCAAAAAATTATTCGTATCTAAAGTTTCTCTCACATCGCATTTTAAATTAATTTAAATTATATTAGAGTTCATCAACTTTGCCTATGCCTATGTCACACCCGGACAACGTGCCCTCCCCATCTGAACCGTGCGTAAACCGCGTTGCCGCGTGGTTTTTTGTTTTGTTTTGTTTTGTTTGTTTGTCCAGACTGCTTCAAACCTCTCTTAACTCATCATTCTTGCGCTCTTGCTTACAACTATTGTTACCTTTTCTTTCCACTAACGTCATTATGTATATAGTCTATATGTATAGAATTATAGATAACCATTTAATCATCGCGCTTTTTTGCTTTGTTTTGCTTCCTTTTCTGCTTTCGTGTTTGCTTTGTTTGTTTTGTCTGCTACCGTACCCGTGTCGTACATGAGTGTTTCTGTCGGTCTAGTTTTTCCTTAACTTTGTGTCTCGCCGTCGCCGTAATGCACGTTTTTGCATGTGCCATTTTTGTCGCCGTTTGTGTCGTCTTACAAAAACAAAAGACTGGAGTCCTTTACTAAAAACTAAATCATTATCTTAACACCCACCAGTGCAGCACGGTCGCGTAATGTAACTGCGCGAATCGTACCGCTGTCTAACGTTTTGTCTAACCGCTACTCAGCAACGGGAATCATGTCCTGCGGCTGCTGCTGCTGCTGCTATGATCTAGTTTTCTGTATTACTGCTTTGCATGTATGTACGTGTACGTTGTGGTTGGTTGGTGTGAGTGTGTGTATGTGTGTTTGTATTCAGTTTTGTCTCTGCTCTGTCGTATGGATTTTCCCCTACCGATAACAGTTCTGCTCGTACTGGGTTGCTTGGTTGTGCCCCCACGATTTAAATATATTTTTATTGTATATTTTTATGCAATTTATATATGTTTTTTTTGTTGTTGTATATATCATTTAAGGCAATTAATTCATTACATTCATGAAAAAGTGAAGATGATCAGGCGAGTTAAGGAGTCTGATTTCAAAAAACTGTAACTGTGTGTGTTAGCTTCCGTGTACACCGCGTATGCTACAGTCATTTTTACTTTGTTTTACATTATCGTTCCACAGAGTCTTAAGTTTGTTGGATTCATACAACTTTCCCTTTCTGTCTCTCTCTTTCTTTCTCTCTCTCTCTCTCTCTCTCTCTCTCTCTCTCTCTCTCTCTCTCTTTATTTGCTCTATTTATATCCACAAAACGGTTGTATAACAGTTTCATTATCTCTCTATACGTGTAGGTGTGTCTATGTATGTGTTTTGTATGTGTGTCTATGGTTTTGTCTAGTGTTTGCTTTTTTTTTACTTTTTACCATCATTCTTTTGCTAATCTTTACACTTTAACCAATTTGCTACCAACGGTCAGTCACAGTCAATCTTTGTGTGTTGTTATACTAGTTTTTTTTTGTAATTCTTTTGTAACTTTCTTATTCTTTCTCTTATTTCTTCGATCGCTTTAAGTTTTGTGTTTTTTTTTGTTTTTCTTTTTTAAATATAGATGTATATATATGTATATCATTCTGTATTTGTTTTCTTTCCTTTTACGTTCGTTACTATCTTAACCCTTTCTTTCTCTTTCTTTCTCTCTTTGTCTCTCTCTATATATATATATATACCTATTTATATATATTTTTTTGTTTCATATAGAAGCACCCATACATTTATAAGTTCTCATTTCATTTTCGGTTCGAATTTTTGTAATTACCGTTTGTGTGTCTGTGTGTTTGCTTGTGTGTTTGGGAGTAAGAGAGTGTGTTCTGTGTCAAACAGCAGTCCCCAGTTCGATTTACGTTGCTTTTGATCTATTCTGTACCTTGGTACATCTATGTCTTGTTAAGTTTGTAATCAGCATTCGACAGCCACACGTTGAAGAAATGTGTTTTCCTTATGTGTGTTTGTTTGTCTGTATCCATGGTCAGGGGATACTTAATAATGGCATACTGAATAATGCAATCCAAAGAGGACACCCTATTTGCTAGCCTCCATTTTGTTTGCCAACAAAACAATCGTTAGAAATGACGCTCTAAAACGCTTCAATTAACTATTACTCATTTGGAAGTGTGCGATTTGTTTGTTCTTCTCGTCTGATTATAATTAAACAACAGTTAAACAATTTGTAGTAGAGTAGCAAACAGAAACATGAAGCCGATTTCGAAACAAATAAAGCCAACGGCAATGTATTGGTGGTTTAGTACATTCTACAACTGTATTTTCTGATAGTGTTTTTCCCCTACTTTCTCTGCTCAGTGCCTGCTTGATGTATGTGTACGATTTAATAGCAGCCCTTTTGCCTCGACTGAAACCCCACTAACAGCGCTGTGCTCTCAAATATGCATCATAAAGTGTGCTAGAAGATGTGTACGGGTGTGTTTTGTTTTGTTTATGTGAGTAAGCTAAGAGAAAAATTGTTCTACAATACCTTATCAATATAACTTCAGTACGATTTTTTGAATTTTCTCTCCTAGCATTCTTTCAGTCGTCGGTGTCGGATTTTGTTGCTGCTTTATTTATTTCCTACTACTTTTTCTCGCTATGGTTCAAGACAAGAAGCGTTCTTTTTGCAAATTATCCTTACTTGCTGATACACGCAACAACAACAACAACAACAACACAAACATCGACACTGGTGACACATTATGACACAGAATAGCAAATAACGAACCAAACAACAGTAGAAAAAATGCTTACGACAAAAAAGAAACTATGCAAACAATTCCTCAACAGTTAATAGGCTTAAAAATCCTTCAAAGGGTCTCCAATCGAATCTTTTCGGATGCCAAAAAGGGTCGATTATTTGACCAGATTGAAGTTTGAGTTTGAGTGGGTTTCTTCTTTTGATAAGATTCCTTTTTCGTTAGCGATCTAATACTGAACCGAAAAGGGAACGTCCATCTTGAACCAACAAGGATTTTACTGGGCTAAGAATTTGGTGGTTGTTTTTTCCCTAAAACGTGGAATCTATTCATCGTTTGCTTGATTTCGTCACACGTACACACACACACATACTCACACTCAGTGTTTCAAAATGTTACTTCGGCCAGCAAACACCGGATGAAGGAAAGGTATACTTAGTCACTTACTCTAAGGAAAGGACAGTTAGAAATATAACGGAAAAGTAAAAAACAATAGGTAAAACACATACACGGTAAGCAACCCTAAACGAAAGAGAGAAACAAAGAGAAGAGATTCTGTTCTGTTTGTGTTTGGTGGCCAAAAACAGCTTCGCGTATAACAAACACGCCACACGCTGCGTTTTCTTCTGTTCCATACCAAAAAAAGGTTTCTCTCATCCTCCATTCGGACAGACTATATTAACTAAAGAAATCAGACTATTCAGTTGCACAGGAGCCGGTGGCGGGCGCAATAACGCACTCTTCCGCGCGGGTTCCAAAATTTTCCTAACGCCCTACTAATCGCTTCGTCTTTCACCATCCGTAAAGAAAAACAAATTAAACAAAAAAGTAAAACAAATCATATTTGTACGTTAGCCGCGATTACGAAGAAATAAGAGAATAGAACTGCTTACAACCTTCCGCCCGAAAAAAAAACGGCCAAAAGACACAAAACTAACAAAAAACCGTGCCACAAAACGCACCTTAAGCCTATTCCAAAACTGCACCTCGTGACCGTTGTGCAAAATCATTCTAAAGAGCACTGCAGCGCCTGCTCCTTCTGATCGACTGATCATTGCACTTTTTTATAAATTGTTTGTGTGTGTATCTATGTGTGTGTTTGTGTGTCTGTGTACTTGCCTCAACTTTCTTCCATCGGTACGGTCCTTCTATGTGCTTAAACTTCACATCTTACACCTTGTGGAACGACAACGACACAGTCTACAGTCGCTTGGGTGAGTCCTCGTTTGTATATAGGGGTGTACTTGCGTCGTTTGTGTGTGTGTGTGAGTGTGTTTGTTAAAAAATAAAAGAAATAAATCTTGTTTAAAAATAGACAATAGAAAACAAACGATCAGTATTATGATCCATGATCGAGGCACAAATATACCATGTAAAAAAAATAAGCAGAAGGAAAAAGCAGAAAGGAAAATAATTTAAAATACATTTCCTTTCCCACCCCCTCCACATCCACTCCGGGGCGTGCTGTCTGCCCACACGCGGCACATCCTAGCCATGCCACCTCGCACTCCTAGCCCCTATTCCTTTCCTATGCTTAATCGTCAGTGTTTATCGACTTACGCGTTATTAAAATAATATAACAAATCTTGTAAATTCATTTACATCAACAATTGCTAAGGGTGCATAACTAGGCATTCCTCGTGTGTGTGTGTGTGTGTGTGTTTGGCTCACCAAACTGGACACTCGCGCGTTCCGTCCTCTTGCCTTTGCTGTGAGTGGATTTCCCTTCCTTATCTTTATGCTCTTACTATTTGCTGTCCTAATTTTCATGGGCTTTGTTCCGCCAGTTTTGTGTTGTCTGTGTTTTGTCGTCTCGTGTTCGTCCTCGGCACGCCCCAGCCCCAGCGCGTCTTACTAGCTAACCGCGTCCCACCCGTTGTTTTGAGCAGTTCAGTTGAGAGTTTACGCCGCTAGACGGGTCCCTCGCCAACGCCGCCATCGTTCTGGATGATGATGATGAACGTATTGTTGCCATTGCTCGTATTGCTATCCGTTACCGACGCGGGTCCTATTGCTTCGTCCAGCTCGCTCGCAACGAGTGTGTCCTCCCGGCGATCGCACGACGATAGCGAGGAGGCTGATGATGCCGACGAGGAATGTTGATACGGCGGCGGTGGCAGCGACAGCGGTGGCTGGGTAGCATCGTGCGATATTGTACCGATTGCCGACTGCTGCTGATAATGTGTCTGCGACGACTGCTGATGGTGTAGCTGTTGCTGCTGATGGTGGTGATGGTGTTGCTGCTGCTGCTGCTGCTGCTGCTGTGCCGGCTGATGGTAGCCATGATCATCCTGTTATGTCATCAGGTCCTGCTGCGAGTCGATCGAGAACAGTTCCTTGTAGAGTGCCGGGAAAACGTACTGCGGGTGATCCTGTTTGAACTTCTGTAACGCCTCCATGTGCATGATCGAGAGCTCACTGTTGGAAATGGGGAGAAAGAAATGGCATTAGAAGAACCGTTTGAGCATTACAGAGTAGGCTCAGTCCACTTACCGGAAGGTAGGGATTTTGTTGAGCAACGTATCGAGCACCGTCACGTCGCCTTTGAGCGGTGCATGGTTCGCTTCAATCTCCTGCCGGATCGCGGACATGCTCATATTAAACAGCCGCTGGATTTCCGTGTTTCCTCGTACGCCATTTCGTTCTGCAAAAAAACAGTCGGGGAGAAATTGGAAAGTGTATAGTTAAATGCTTTTCAAAACATCTCTGTCGCTATGCAACAACATAAAGCGAGACACAATTGGACGTTCTTACCAGGCCACAGTAGCACCAGACTTTGATAGAGCGCCAGCTCCGTTTCGGTCAGTTTCAGCTCCGTAATACTTTTCGCCGTCTCGAATATGCACGCGACCAGCTTCATCTCGAACGAGTCGGACGTGTAGAAGGCTTCCTGCGGCAGCATAATGTCACCGTACAGCACGGAGTTGGTTGAGAGATCCATCAGTCGAGACATGCGCACGATTGCCAGCTCGAACGAGCCCGTTTTGAGGAGTAAAATCTATCGAAAGGGACAAAAAATT
The DNA here is from genome assembly GCF_017562075.2 of Anopheles merus. NCBI lineage: Eukaryota > Metazoa > Arthropoda > Insecta > Diptera > Culicidae > Anopheles > Anopheles merus. Next base: position 38,805 of record NW_024427625.1, on the reverse strand, counting down.
GCATGAGTAAGTTGTGTGGAAGGAAGGAAGACGTACTATCCTGGTAAGAGCTATAAGTCATTGAAGGTTTACCGCTCTACTAGGTAGCTTGTTGTGATTGATCTCTACTGTGAGCGCAATCTGAGTGGAGTAAAGTCTAGTCTTACTCTTCCAACCAATATTAGTTTGCAGATGTTCCTGGAGATCGTTTACATCCCAGCCTCCAACTCAAGTGATCTGAGGTAAGCTCTCAGGGTATGTCTAATAATTGGACGTTAAAACTAGACCTTACCCACCCCGTGAATGTTAGTTGTACTTTCATGTTTGCCTACAGCTAGATCATTAACTTCTGCAAAATCCAGCACTACGCGGCGTAGCGCACCGGATGCAAAAAGATACGATCTACTTACCTGATCGTCTTGACTTAACCGCATGAAGCCCGGTATCAGCTTGGCGAACTCAATAATCTGCTGGATCATGGCCGTTAGCTTCTCCGCACAGTCCAACCATAGCTCCTCCTGGGTCATGTTCTTGTAGTAGAGTAAGCGGGAAACATCCTGAAGAACATGTTAGAGATGCAGAGGCAGAGTTAGACAGTGATCCAAGAGTGTGAAGAACGCGCTGTGGTCTTACCTGTGGTTTTCTGAACATTTCGTGCACTATCTCTAGCTTGTGGTTGGTGTTTGCGTGCGCTTCTGCAAGGGTCTTTATCAGCACGTCGTTGATATCACCTTCGGCTGAAAGTAGTGAGAAGGAGCAGACAGGTTAATACATCATGTTACACCCTTTAAATATTTTTTGTACGAAATGAGTTTCTGTCGAGTCGGACGTATAACAGTATGTTGATCATCATCTTTTCTAGCAGCGGAGCATTCTGCAGGCAAAAGCTGTCTACAGGTTAGTGCTTGTTAGTGGTCTAGTACATACTAAGTAAGGTTAGTGGCCCATTACCCCATCGTGTGTGCGAATCGCAGGAGCTATCATCCTCGCCGAACGAGACCGGCGTGTTCTGGTGATGGTGATGGTGAGCCTGTGCGGAGTGCGCAATACCATCCGACCCGGTGCCACCCGGTGCGACCGCAGTCTGGCAGCAGTCGTTCCGTCTAATGCTACTACCAGTGACATCTAGAGGGCGTTTGTTTTGTCCCGGTGATGGTAGAAGTAGGATCGTGCATACCAATCAGTGTGTTTACAGTGTGTAATACAGGCAGTACAGGTTAGTTTTGGGAAGGGTTCGTGTATAGGTGTTAGCACACATTGTGGTGTAAGTGTTCGATGCACAGTGTACAACAGGGAAAGAGAAAGAAAGAAGAAAAAAGAAAGACACAGTTCGGTTGTTGGTTAGTAACGCGGTGGTTTGGATTAGCAGTCTACAGGGAAAAGGAAGGCACGGACGGGGGGAGGTTGCAAGCTAAAAATTGCTCAAGCCGGAAGGTTGGCTGTCTGCGTGATGACTTGAGGGGCTGATGAATTCAAAGGGGCAGAGTAATGGCTTAGCGGCAGAGCAAGTAAAAAGCATTTCTGTTTTGTCCGTCCCAAAAAAACCGCACCTGATCCAGTGACGGGCGTTGGGACGGTGGTTGCGGCCACTGCCACCACGGCCGTCGCCGTCGGTACACCGGCCAGGCCGCCGACCCCATTGGACGTCACCATCTGTGCCGCACTGCCCAGCTGTTGGTGCTGATGGTGTGGATGTTGCTGCTGCTGCTGCTGCTGCTGCTGTTGGCTGGCCGGTGGCGATGGCAAGAAGGTTGTTGAATCGACAAAGCTACCAACAAGGCTATCAACGTTGGTAAGCTGCTCCTGCTTGATGGTGATAATTGTACTATTGCTGGTAGTGGTGTTGCCGTTGCCGGTGGTTTGATGGTTTGCCAGTGCCGCAGCCGGCTGCGGCTGTTGCTGTGGTGGGAGCGTATGCGTGGCCGTTTGTGCCGGTTGATGCGCTTGCTGTTGCTGCTGTTGCTGTTGCTGCTGGGGTGTCAAACCTCGGGGACCACCACCACCACCACCATCATTGACACCGTCGGCGATCACATCACTACCGCCCTGTCCGACACCGGTCGTCGTGGTGGCGGTCGTTTGCTGTACGCGCGCCAACCGGATATCGTTGAGCGTGATCGCTCGGTTTTGTTCCGGCGAGCCATCCTTGTCTGCAAGGTGAGGTGTTAGTAGCACACAGAGAAGAAGACAGAGTGGGAAGTACCGGTTATGGGTTATGTACAATTTTGATCCCGTCACACCGGGAAGGGGTTAGTGGTAGGCAGTCACTATGGGTGGGAAAGGGCAGGCAGGATCAATGAAAGGAAGAGCTGCTGTATGTATTGGCCAGCCAGTGCACTACGGTAATGACATGCAAAACCCATCACCCTTTTTCATCAGTAATGTGGATGCGTTCGGTGTGTTAGTGATTATGATTATTTTAACCTCCAACGTCATAAATGGTTTCGTTTGCTCCCACAAAAAAAAACGAACGAAATGACGAAACCAAAAACTCATAACGTAGAAGCAGGACAGGTCGTATAAAAGGGAAGGCACGTAAAGTCACGCGGACTGCGATACTCACTGTGTCCACTTATGAAATCTGAGTCTATCATCGTACTTCTTGGTTCATAAGTTGTTGTACTATCCACGTAGTCGGCCGAGATGTCGTAGCCCATCGTTTGCTGCGGCGTCACCGAGGTCGAGTAGCCGTACGGGCTGCTGTAGCCGACCTCGTTCGAATATGTGTAGCTGTGGGAAGAGTTTCTAAAATTAATGGAAATGGTCATTTCGAACTTTGGAACTTTTGCAAAATGTGTGCCCCCGGGCTGTTTGTCCGATACATTACCCATTGTAACCGTGATGCAACTGATCGCTGCTGGAAGGTGTCTGCGTGTCGAACACGGAGCTGTCCGGGGCGGCGTCATTTTGTGCGCGCATCTGAGCCCGGTGAAACCGTACCTCGTCCTCGACCTTCTCCCGTTGCTTCTTGGACATGCGTCCGAATTTGACAGCTGAAATGATACGAAGCGAATGTTTGATATTAGAGTTTTTCTGAGTTTTTTCATAAAAGATATTAATTTTATTGGAAATTGTATGTCAATTTAGAGGAGGTACAACAATTTCCTGCGCTCATTTGTCTAATGAATGTGCCAGATGTAACTGTAATCGATCCTTTTCGTTAATTAAACTGAATCCAAGATAAACATCGGCAGAGAACCTACACGCCCTGCGGGTATTTGACCGAATCGATCCCGCTTTTGGCAAATGGTTTCGTTGCCAGTCGGGGACGCTGGTTTTATCCTGCATTGGCGGAAACGTATCGATAATTTTCCTCACACAAACACATGATCACACATACTCATGCATCATGTCATATCTCCAGACAATTTGGCAGCCGTCCCGGTTCCGGCGCTCATACGGTGGGCCCACAAATGTTGGCCCAGGTCCAGAGATTATCGATTAAAAAAGCATCCCAACGCTATGTGGGGGGTCGAGGGGTTTGAAATCATGGTCGATGCTCTCGCTCCCCCCAAATCCCTGCACGGTCACGGGAAGGTACGTCTGGTGGCAACTCGAACGCGTAACTCACACTCATACAACAGTCCCCATGAGATCCCCATCAGGAGGAAAAGGATACCATGCAGCCAGTGCCAGGAAGTGCCTGCGATGAGCACGCTTGAAGCGGTTGCAGAGCCAAATGGGAGAGGAAAGGATCGGTTCTCTTCACTTCCGTTCCACGTCGCAGCACGCTAGATTGTTGAGCTTTTTTTTTTGCGGACTCTTTCTCATCGCATCTTGTTCTTCTCGCTGCACAGCGTCGTTTCCCGCAGCAACGCTGTTGCCAGACGGATTTCGCAAGATAGGCGAGAAGGAAAAGGGAAATCGCAAGCCGCACTTGACGGCGTTCGTCCTGTTTCGCTGTGGAGGTGCGGAAAAGCGCCAACCAAGTCTACATGTGTGTGAGTGCATGCATGGTTGGAAGCATTTTGGGATAGGTCAGGTACGTTCGATAAACATGCACACCCATTCATTAGAGCCCGGCTGCATCACGGGCATATTGTGAGGTCTACCCTCCTCGGCGCATATGCTTGTGTTCGTGGCGGAAGGGTTATTCCAGTGTGTGTGTGTGTGTCTGTACCGTTGATGAACTGTTTTTAATTTTGCGCTTTAGCTTTTGTCCCTTCTCCGCACGACATACTCTGCACTAATCTTGCTCTCTGTCTGCGTTTGATTCGTTTTTGTGGGATGTCGTTCGAGGGTCGATGTGCATGCAAAAAAGTGCATCAGACGACGAAGGGGGAAGTGAAAACGTTACGGTTTTATGCGCACGCGTTGCATAATCGGCTGCTCGGTGTACATTGACATCGGTATGATGAGCCCTTCGTATTGCGGCGGCGGCGATGGTGGCGGTGGCGATGCCTGGAGCAGTCGTCGTACATCGACCCGCCGGCTCGTTCTCGATTGCTCTGGTATTTTCTGGCCAGCATGGAATGCTTTAGAAATTGGCATCCGTGGTATGGCGTGTGCCGTCGATGCGAGCGACGGAAGCGATGCGATCTCGAGCGTCAGCTAGCTTTTGTGTTTTATGACTCTTTCGCTGCACCGGCACTGAAGGCAATGTTTGCGCTAGACGGCGTGTGCTAACGCTGGGATTGAAAATGGAGAAAATGGTCTCAACAGTGAGGATGCTTTCAACGCTGGTCTAGCTTGCTTGGAGCAAATGTTTACAGCTGGAAATTCCAGCGCCGTGTTTCTTTTGATGTACAAAAAAAACAAGCAAACTAGCAGATCGCCATAACTGCTCTGGACCACCATTGAGTTGGGCAGAAAATAGCAGGAAAATCCACACAAAAAAACCAACACAATAATTACTATAATGAGCATTTTTGGAGACATTTTATGTATCTCTTGCATTATGAATCATAACACACTACTTCAGCAGGTTTTTGTTTTTCGCCCTTTCTCTTGTTGCACACACGATCAATCGCTCCTAATTACGATCGATTACTTTGCTCTGCTTCGTACCACTGCACTGTCAAGATAATGCAAGGGGAGGGGCACATTATGCCTGCTATCATTCCATCAACGCAACGATGTCTGCGCCCTTCGAAAAAGCGGGCCAGACGCATCAACAACACTTCGCCCGGGGGTGTCGGTAACTTTCGCTTTCCATTAGGAAAGCGAGCGACACACAGTGCCGTGGGAACGCAGGTCAGACAACAAGACGAAATAAAAAAAAACAACAACAACAACACAACAACTACCACACGAGGTGGAGGAGGACGCCAAACAAATACGTACCGTGCGGTACGTATGCAAACTCGCCGCTGACCTAATTTTACCGGCCCGACCGGCCGGCGTTTATGCCCGTTGCACATTTGGTTCTTTTTTTGGAAAGGAGGGGGGAGTGATACCGGCGGGTACTGGCGGGAGCAGGGTGTCCGTTATCAGAAGTGTTGCTTCTTCGCAGCAACCAATTTCGGCGTCGTTCGTACACCAATGTTCGAACCTACCCCAACGCGGAACCTCTAGCCACCCTGCCGGTGTCTGGAAGATAGGAAATTCAATCCCCCAATGTGTGTATGTGGAGGAATTGGGCCTGTATTTAGGTCAAAATGGTGCACCATGATAGCAGGGGCAGAGAGTTGGAGGGAGACAGAAAAAAAAATGGATCGCAAAATAAACAATATTCTTCTGGCAATTCTCCGTGTGCAATTACGCACGCAAAACACCGACACCGGCCGTCTCGAATCGCACGAATTGATAGTCTAGCGGTGTTTGTTTAGGTGATAAATTTTGCTTCTCTCTCTCTCTCTCTCTCTGTTTCTGTCCCAACGCCAATTGCCAAACATGCCGTGCCGACCCCGGGACTGCTGTTGCTTGGGACGGTATCAGACGATAACGATTGCAATGACGTGATGCCGTTGCCGTTGAATTTTTAAGACAGTTTTTTGTAAGGTTAATGGTGTAATAGAAGTGAACAAAATAATGTATTTTATTAATTTATTGTACAACCAAATTTTATCACTTTTTTCAATGATTCTTGTTAACTAAAGATTGTTGCCATCTGCTCACTACAAATTTAAAACAGTTATTTTACTTGAAAACCACTTATGAAATGTAATAACATCGCTCCATTTAGACGAAATATCTTAGTGGAAGAGCTGCAGTAGAACGCCATGAAACGCTAAGTAAAACACTCGCACAAACAAATAGCAGACAGCAAGATAATGTGGCCATTGCTTGCTTGCTGCTGCTGCCGCCATTGCTACTGGCTGCGACTGATGCGCACTTCAATAAACGTTGGCTTAGGTCAGGAATGGCGACCGATTCGCCCGCACTTCGTTCGTGCGATTGCGAAATTCGTACGTCGACTTGCAAATAGACGCCATGCGGACGGCCCGCACAACGCTGTGTTAATGCGCGCTAGCGCTGGTGCTGGTGCTGCATCAGTTTATCAGCTTTGATCGTGGCAAAGGGTGGTTTAGTGATGACATAAATATGTAACAAAAATAAAGGTATTTGGATTTAGCATTATACAAGAATGAAAGAAATTAAATTAGATATAAAAACAGCTGCCACTGACAGTCTTGATGTGAAGTTGAATGATGTTGTTGTAACAAGCTATTAGTTATGCGCTCAAACGACATGGAAGACACTCCTCCACGCGTCCAAATGACTCCAACTAGTTCGTGTTAGTAATTCCATCACGAAATAAATCACCCAGAGGGAGTGTGTGTTTAGTGAGCTTGTTTGGAGCTTCTTTTTTTTCTTCTCCCTCTTCCTTCTACTCTCGCGGAACATCAATCATATCGCATTGCGTCGGGAGCGTACCGTTACGGCAGCCAGGGTGGTCGACCAGCCCAAACATACGACCGTCGTTTGGTATTCTAAAAATACTGCACCCCTTTTTTTCTAACCCCGGCCCTTGGAATGTCCAATCTGAGCGCAACTCGTCGGAAGTGCGTATGATGCCATTTCTGTGATGGCCATTCTCTCGTGCCCGGCCCTCTGAGGGGCCATGACGTCATGGCAGGTGAACAATGGGTGTACCGGAGAGGTGAACGTGTCACACGAGATGAAGCTGTAGCAGGAATGGATGATCACAGGTGAGCTGGGAGGCTGACTATAAAAAAACAGGCTTATTTGTATTCGATTCGGGGTGTGTTTGTTGTTGGCGATACGATCGTGGCGCGCAGTTGATCGCCGTGTACTTAATCATGGAGTATTGCATGTAAATTTTGCTCCAAACATCTCGTTAACTTGTCTAAGTGTTTTTATAATTAAATTGTCGTAACAAACCAATATCTATGAAAAAAAATCATCTATGAAGACCTTATCCTACGATCCAATTCTTTCACGCAACTCACGGCCCAACCCAGCTCGCGCCACAGCACACCTGCGATTACAGCTGATGCGTATGGTATACGTGGCACGATTTGTCACACGACATTTGCAATGCAAAGTGCGAAAGTGTGACATTTCCGAACCCCCACAACCCCCCCCCCCCCCCTCCCCTGTGTATTGTCAACTGTCGACCCACGGACGGGCTGTGGTAAATCTCATTGCCGCCATTGCACCACAGCCACACACTTCATTACGGTGTGCGCGAGAGGGTGTGTTGTATCCTCCCACGCTCCACGGTCCATGCTCGGTGGGTTGCACAGGTTGCCCGCCAGAGAAGGGACAGACGTTTGCCTTTTGCAGTTGCACACATACACTTGATACCCTGCTGGTAGCAGCCGCAAGGAGTAGCAGCAGCGGCAGCAGCAACAACAGTAAGGGCATCAGTTAACATTCACAAGCATTACGCCATCGTTTAGAGACGACGAATGACGATACCGCACCATCGCCGCCCCCCTCGCTTCCCAATGCCAGAGGTCACTCACCTTCGGCACTTTGAGGGGCGGGCGGGCTCTGTTATTGAAAGGAAGCCCCCCGGGGGGGCGGGCAGGAGAAATGATTTGCAAATTAAAAGCGCAAATGCAACCAGTCGAGGGGTGTTGTGTGCGCGTGGGGGTGAAGCAGGCACTAACACATCCCATTTACATCCTCGAAAAAGGGGGTGACAAAGGGAGGGGCGGCGGGTTGGGTTGTAAAACTTTACAGAATCCCCAGCCGAACGTCGCCTGGTTGCAGACGTGCGAAGCGAACATGAGCCAGCCCGGAACATCCTGATGGACTAATGGACATGGCACTGGCAGCCACCCACCGCGTGCCGGCAAAAGCGGGACCAGGAGGCTGGCGAATTAATTTATTGCTCTGTTATGCAAATAAATGCAATTTTCATAGTTTTAATTATAAAGATTCATCAAACGGAACGATGTTTACCGATTGTTTGGGGCGCGTTGCGCTGTGTGGCATCACTTGTGTCGCTTTCCATTGGGACGTCTGTGCTCGCCAGCCGGCTTAATAAACGAACCCCATGACCAGTTGGGAAACTGCAGGGTATGAAGTGCGGAATTTGTAGCGCAATAAATCTAAGCGAAGTGAGTTTTCCATCCCTTAAGAGAATTTTAACGCTAGTTAACACCGCAACTATGAGGTTTTTCATTTTTATGTTTAATATTTTTCATAATTTTTAAGCGTTTATTTGAAAGCACAATTAATGTACAAATTTGTATAAAACTACCCCAATCCACCCTGTCCTTCGTTTTGCGCTGCAAATCAATTAGCACACTGTGTACGGAGCAACCAAAACACCTTTCCTCCTACCCACCATACACAGTTGCAGTCAGTGCATCCTTTGATCTGAGTGACATCACTACTACACTACGGCTGCATGGCGGTGGTTGTAATTAAGTGCGTCTTCATTACGGCATCCCTGTGCCACTTGAGAATGGACAGAGCGACAACCTACCAAGACCCTAGAAACGTTCTACCGAAGCACCGGCCGGGCACGTTGGTAAATTGCGTTCACTTTTGCGCTACGATAGCGCTGTTGCATCTTCCTCCACTGGTAGCTCTTTCCGACAGCAAGCCAACAAGCACTTTCGCATTCGTTAACGTGGCACGCTTTACAAAGTAGCCACTTGCCGTGCACTTGCGCGAGGGTTTTGTGTGGAGCGTAAAACAGGAAGCTATTAAAGGAATGCAGAGGGAAGGGCTGGTGGCTTGGGAGTAAACACGGGATGTTAAGATGCAACGCTTCGCATCGCTTCCGGATGAACTGACCGTAAATCATTCGGCAAATCGTTCCCGCTTGTCCGGGAGCGCAATTTGTTTGGTAAATTGGCTCCACGCTTCGATAGCCCGGGCATGAACTTTCATGCTGTAATGTTGCACAATTTTTTGTGAAATTTGTTGAAATGAGAAGAACATCTAGTCATTGGTGGAGAAGGAAGTTTTAGATCTTACGCATGGTTTGGTAGTAAATATGAGAATGTATCTGAAGTTATACAATTGTGTTGTTAAATAATAGAAGCACACTATGGTTTAATGGAAGAAAATGCCACTTAATCCATCCAATAGATGAAACGGTGCAATTCCCCTGAACTGATTCGTGCAACTTCCGGCTGATGAAACGGTGCGATTCCCCTGAACTGATTCGTGCAACTTCCGGCTGTTATTGAAGTCGTTACATCTATCACTAAACCAGCCGGGCACTTTCAAGATATCAAGGATTGAAAGTTATTTTATAAATAGCTAGCATATTAGTTGATCTTCTTCTTTGGCTCAACAACCGATGCCGGTCAAGGCCTGCCAACACACTTGTGGGGTTGGCTTTCAGTGACTTATTGATTTCCCCCCATAGCAGGATAGTCAGTCCTACATATGGCGGCACGGTCTATTTGGGGCTTGAACCCATGACGGGCATGTTGTTAAGTCGTACGAGTTGACGACTGTACCATGAGACCGGCTAAAGTTGATATAAATTTTTAATATCATTCAAATATCCAGGTTATATCTGAACTATACACATACGTTTGATTTAATTGCTCAGTGCTACTCCGAAAGTCAGAAAGTACAACAGTGTGACAGTCTACTCCCGAGATACCCTGGTAATGGTAATGCTTCGAAGACATCAGCGTAGATCAAATATCCCTTTTTGGTAGAATTTCGCCGAATGTTAACACAAGATGAAATTGAATTGATTGTTTAACATTAAGTACTTAACAGATCAAACAAGCAAATTCGTAAGTTAAATCGATACAATTTGATCTAAAACCTGTCAAATTTACAACATTGCATAACTCTACATCCACAGCAGGCAAGAACCAAGCGGTTTACAATATCAATGATAACTCAAGAATTATGTCTTCGGTTTTCTACACCAAACTGGACTTGGCCTGCAGTCGACACATAAATATGTTGTGCAAGTATTTCAGCCGTTTTCGCATCAAAAACGGTGAAAAAAATTAATTAATTTTGAGATCCGGCACGACCATTCCCCTGACGACCAAAAAAACCTTCTGCCAGCCGCCGCCAGATGCGCTAGTGAAAAATGAAATTACACTAGCGAGTACGGACAGTGTCCCCCGGTCTTTAGATTCTCAAGATTGGGTAATTTCCAATTCCAAAACATTCTTGATTTTTTTTTTCGAGTTTTCTGATCCTTTCATGACATGAACATTACATTTTCAATGGTAAGTCTTAGACCAAAATGATCGTTTTAATTTAGAGACCTTTGGTTATAATAAATTCTTCTTCTTCTTCTTTGGCACAACAACCGCTGTCGGCCAAGGCCTTCAGTGGCTTTCAGTGACTTATTATTACCATAGCAGGATAGTCAGTCCTACGTATGGGGACACGGTCTATTCGGGACTTGAACTCATGACGGGCATGTTGTTAAGTCGTACGAGTTGACGACTGTACCACCAGACCGGCCCGGATGTAATAAATAAATTACCATTTATTTCAAGCATACCCTCACTAGAAAATGTTTTTCCTACAGCACGTATGCGTAACGCATTGTAAACCAGTTCTGTTAGCTTCCTGTTTCCAGTACGGCAAACCATTTCCACTCACCCGATGAAGTAATGGTAGAATGAAACAATGACACAATCACGAATAGTTAATCTATGCCAATGCTAAATACCCCATTCCCCGAAGTGCTTTATGCAAATTTTCCCACTACCTCATACACACACACCACACCTCATAAGGAAACGCTCCGTGACCATGGCGCAATGTGGAGCCTAAAAATCTAATATTTTGTCAGCGCCCGACGCACCCGCTCGCGACCGCAACCCGCTCGCGACCATCACAAACCGTACCAACCACCCTCTCGAATTACGCGCGAATACGTTCCGGTGCGTAGCGATCGCTCGCTCCGCACGCAAATCGTTCGGTGTGATGTGCGCATTCGCTTTTCACGTTCACGCTTGTGTCGCGGCTATCCCCCAAAAATAAAACTAGCCCTTCTCACCGAGCCCCTTAGGGTTCTGTGGCCCACCCGCATGCGGAGCTGGAAAGCATAAATGGTTTGGACGCCCTCCCGCGAAGCACTATCGCTATGCGCTGGCCCGTTGCTGTGTGTATGTTTGTGCACCCTCAGTCACCAGGAACTACAGGCCATCGCCTTGCCGTCTAGAACCGTGCGGGACCCCGCTTGAAGGGCCTCCATTGCGCTTACCGTTCCACCGACCGACCCGTACCACGTGTGCACAAACTATTCTAAGTGGCAATGTGCGTGTGCGCGCTGTGTGTACGTGTACGGGTAAGGTGAATAAACTCTGGCCGCGCCACTGTGCTCTCTCTATGCTGGCGACACGTGCGAGCGTGCGTGCTGCTGCTGCTGCTGCTGCTGCTGCCGCCACTGCCCCTTGTTATGCTGCTTCTAGTCACTCACGCTGTGCAAGCGAGTGAGCGCCTAGCATCGGAAAACTATCACCCAAAACTATCGCTCAGTGAGTGACGAACGGCTTCGGTTTGCTAAGAGCCGGACGATGAGCCAACGAGAAGGTGAACGATTGGCTCCAAGAAAGACTGCTCACTGATTTCATAGCAAAACTTCTTACAGCGTCTTTGAAGCGAATAGTAGTCCTTCCAGCAGAATGGAACCTTTAACCATCGGGCATTAATTTGGGGGCGAAACTGTCAGCAGCCGCTAATGCTATTGCTGCCGGAAAATGAGAACTAATGATAAACCGTGGGCTTTTTAAAACGCAATGCAATCATCTGCCACGTGGGCCCTAAGAAGTGTTAACGAACCCAAGCCGTCGGCAGCTCTTACACGTTAGCGCTGGACAAGAGTGTCCCTTTTGCGCCCCGTACAAAAGGCGGCACACAAAAGCCACCCCCCACCCGGCCAAAAACGGCATTGTGGAGTGTTGCTGGAGCTGGATTGTTAAATATTTACACTCGCTCACTTCAAACCCTGACAAACATAATGGTTGTTTGTTCTATCAGGCCAAGTCCAAGTTTCGGGGCCCAATGCCGGAACCGGACACACGCGTTCTTTTTTTTTGTTCGTTCCACTTGCTCTGGTGTATCTTCAGCTTTGGGGTGTTTCGGGGTGATGGCGGAGAACAGAGGGGGGGGCTTAGCTTTTGACGGGAAGCAAATATTTGATAAGCCACAAATGCACTTGCGTAGCAGATATGTTTCCATATTAATTGTACCACGCGAACAAAGAAGTGCGTCGAAGCGCGTTTTAGAACGAAAAAAAAAAACAGACACACACAATACAAACAAAACAACATTGTTGTGGTGCAGTGTACGGGATATGCAACGGCACAAATGGTTACACATTTGCATTAGAATGTTTTATCCTGTTACACATGCACTAATCCTCCTTTGTCTTCGTACTCTATTGTCCCCCTTAGAAAAAAAGGGGGGAAACAAAATAGCTTCAAGCCAACAAAATAGTTTGTTTGATAGTGAACGTTTACGGCTCGATCTAGCCCCGTAAGTTTACAGCTTAGCTGTGACTATCACCGAAACAGCTTGAGCTACTCTCACGTTATCGATTATTTTCCGTTCCTTTACACGATAGAAACGATAGCTTCCGTCTTCTTGACGAGCGCACTACGGACGGACTCGGCCAGGCCGGTCACGGGGTGCCATTACCCTTATTATGTTTTTCCTCTTCCGGCACGGAACACGGACCTTTTATTCGGTCGGCGGAAGTCAACCGACTTCCTTTCGCAGCAGCGGCAGCAAAAATTCTTAATGTCCTTTTGTGTGAGTCGCCGTAAGTTCGCTGAGTCACGCTGTGGTAGGGTTTTCGAAGAATGGTGGAAGTGATTTAGAAGAATATTACGTGGACATAACAGACAGAACCAGTCGGTATGATAAAGCTGGGTTCAAATCCATAAACGACTAACTATTCTCCTTCTTTTTTTACATATTTTTGATAAGTTATTAAACGACGCACATCCAGTTTCCAACTTAAAACAAGAAGTAATTTTAACAGCTATCATACGCGTCCCATCATTTTGACCGTCACTTACCGTCACGACTCATTCCCAGCTTTAGGCACTTTTGCAGTCGACAGTACTGGCATCGATTTCGGTTGACCCGATCCACCACGCACTGCTTGTTACGCGGGCACTGATAGTTGACGACGGAGCTCTGCGACCTTCGGAAGAAGCCCTTGCAGCCCTCGCAGGTGATCACACCGTAATGCACCCCGGACGACTTGTCGCCGCACACCTTGCACGGTATGATCTCGATTTGAGCTGTGGATTGGAGATTGGAAGGAATTGGAAAGGTATTACTTAGCTGATATACAACAAAAATAGATGAAATATATTTTAAAATAAGGAATCAAACTCTATTGTTTACTTCATTGTGCATTACTTGTATATTTATCTTAAAATTGTCTGAAAAAACATATAAAAGTAAGGATGAAAGAAAGTATAAATATATCGCATTGTACCGTTTAACTTCAATATTTGTGGACCTCTTAACTGCTTCGTTATGCTCGCCAGTAAGCCAGTAATCCCAATTTATTCCGCAGACTTACAACAACCTCGACAGAAACGTGAAGAAGTCTCCGCCTCATGTGACATTCTCCATCAGCTACATCAATACAAGATGGGCACCCCGAAAAGGGAGAATTGACCGCTGTGAGTGATGAAAAATAAATCACACCCCAAGCAATACGTTCCCACAAACCCGCCCTCCCACTGTACGTGATGTGTGTCCATCGTTTCGGACAGCAGTTGCTTTTAAGGCGTGCGAACACCCCCCGGGCACCCCGTCAACAGCGTACGCCTCTCCCTTGCGTTCGGGTTCACATTCGCGTTCGGACGCGTGCCCACCGAACATCGGCCAGGGGGGAGGCCGTTCATCTTCCATGCATAAGAGAATCAAAATAAATATTTGCCAAACTGCCAAAGTCAATAACCTCGGCCACACATCAGCTGTAGCTGTGTGCGTGTGTATGGGTATGTGCCTGTGTAGTTTGGGGTATATTGCCGGGGCATTGCTAATCAGCCCCCAAGCGTCAGATGCTGTTCTGGGCGTGTGTGTGTGTATACGTTTGAAATAACAAAAATGAGGAAGAAAAAAACATGAAGAAATATGACTTTCGCAGAATGTACAGCAAGGGAAGAAAGTTAATCGTGCTCATGGAACGTACCAGATGAGGTTTGATTTATTTGTGAATTTCATCCTTAAGAAAGTAATGGTTCATATGGTTTCAGTTTTGCTGTTTTTTTTTTAGGAAACTAACCTTTGTTAATTAAGTTCTTTAATGTTTTAAAAATACGAAACATATTTAAATATGTTGAATTTTGAAGAATTATGATTAACTAGATTATAGTTGAATTAATTGAACCAGTCTCATAATGATAATGAGATGAGATTAAAATCAATAATGAATTTTTACAGCTTATTTCGTATTCATATTGCTTCAATTAAAACACTTGAATTAGCTCTTCTAATGCTTCTAATTTTACCAATAAATGTGTCCAGCATGAAAACTTCCTTTAAATTTGTAAATTTTTTGCCTTTATTTCCAACACTCATTACTAACTAACCCATTACTCATTACTAACCCATAAAACATTCTTTATTTTGGAAACAAACTTCAAACACAAGCTTGCTTATTGTAATGTAATGTTACATGACACTTCCCGGTTGATTGGCCGGTGACGGTGGCGTGCACGGACCGGTGGCACATTACCATTTCCATCGGCTGCCCTTCCTGGTACGTCCTGGCAGCAGCGGGTGGCTTGCAGATGTGCGACTAATGCACGCCCCGTCACATACACCAACACGCCAGCACGCGTGCCGTGTTGGCCTCCAAGCCCGATTGAAAATTGATTTATAATTCATAAAAAGTTTAAAATAAATATTTCTAGCTACTCTAAGCCATACCAAACGCTCGTTAAAGCGTTGAGAAAGTATATAATTCAAAAATAAGCCTTCATAAAAGGCTCTACCGTACGCTCGGTTTACTCTCGCCACCGCTCCAACCCCAGCGCGTACGTCAGGGGGGGTTTTTTGGATGCAAATGCATGCTGATGGGACGTGTCGCTGCAAGCGAAATGCATTCATCCCGCTCTGGCACTCCAGTTGCACCCCTTTTGATGCTGCTGTGTTGTTTTTAAATTTACAAATTCACTTCGCCTCGCTTTGGTGGGTTTTGTTTTTCGTTCGCTTTTCGTCCGGACGGTCAGGCGATACCGGGTCCACGAAGGCACACAATCACCCATCAATTCACCTTGCAAACACGCGTCATCGTTGCAAGCATGATGTGACCACTTATGGTAATGGTACCGCCAGCACAGCCTAAACGGTAGCTCAATTAGGATCGAGTGCCTGGTTTGCCAGCTCAAACAATGAGACAGCACTGTCTTCGGGGCTTTTCAAACGTACCTTTCAAATGCTTACTGCCTGAGAGGAGTGAAAATTTGCCGGAGTTAAATATGTTGAAGGAACATTGTAGATATTTGTAAGTATGAAGCTACCTTTTAGCTAATTTTTGTCACCTCCAATTGGAAACTTACTCATGCAATTGTCTTATCGTTGTTGTTTACTTTAAATTTTAATCACCTACAAAAAAAAACCTACAAACAAAAAGTCTGCCCTGCCCCCGCTGATATCATGCCTGCCACACCTTGCAAACATTGGAAATGCTTTTGAATAAAGCTTGCACGTACGCGTTTGAATAAGTAAAAAGAAAAGCAAAGAAACGAAGAAAAAAAAACACGGAAGAGAAATCCACCCAAGCCAAAGAGTCGACGAACTCGAGTGCATTTATGACACACTTTGATGCGAAATATGCAAAATTGCAGTGCGTCATAGGTATCGGTTTGGCATTCGGCTGTGTGGTAAAAACGGACGAATGGCAGCAAACCGGGGCCGCAGGAAGAAAATATGAAAATCGATACTTTATGGGCGTTCGATTCGAATTGTGTGACTGTAATGGTTATCGATATTTGCTGGCGTTTGTGCAATGTTTTAGTATTGTTTGGCAACAGTTTTGATGCGCATTTAAAAAAAGCATTTGCAATAATTTGGAGTTTTAATTTTCATTACCAATCAATGCAATATTGATCGCTAATAGATAAAGTGGCTGTGTCTCATGTAACTCGTTCTTGGAAGCGTCGGTAAGTCGATAGCTGGGTCGTAATATCATATTTTAACCGTTGGCCGTTTCCCGGCACCATTCACATACCCTTGCGTCATATTGCTGCCACCCAAACAGCGTCGTTGGCAGTGTATTTGTGATGAATCAGCTGCAGACGGCTAAAACTCAAAATTGCAAACACTTTTACGCTGTTTGAAAGGTTTTATTTTCAGTTTATATGTTAATGCTTTATCAAGCATAAAAATAGGTATTAAAAAACATAAATACCGGCAAATCCCTCTTCCCAATGTGCAAGAAAAGAATACGAAACATCGCCAACACTCTCTCGCACACACTCGCACCAAAACCAACCGCACACGAAATGCCATTGACCCCGATTTGTTGTTCGTTTTGTTGTTGTTCCGCTCTTGTTGTTCCGTTTGCTCTTGCTGCTGCTTTGTCATTGCTGTTCTTTTGCGCTCTCCGCCCCCCCCCCCCCTTCTCTTCCATGCGCGCGAAAAGCGAGCGAAACGATATCAACGGAAAACAACGTTGCATAGGTCATGTACCGGAATCATGGCAGCAGCGGGAAGAGATCATGGCAATGACGCCAGCCAGGAAGGCACTTATGTAGTGTGCAATCTTTCCTGGCCGGGTGGGCGGGATGATTGCGTGTGTGTGTGTGTAGTGAAAGGGGAGGAGAGTGCAATTTGCAAATTGTGTTCGATCGATAGAAGGAAGCTGGGAGCTAGCTGGTGGGAAGGGTTAGATGAATTAGTTGGCGAGATATTTGGTGTAATTTGATTGCCTTTGATGGGAATAAATAACGCTATGAAAGGTTTGCAAAATAGATGTTCTATTACGCCCGGAAAGGGGCTGTGCCGTTGGAGACTGTTTGTGTAATTATGTACGTTTGTGATACTTTTATGCTTTAAAATAGACTATTTGACTCGACACTCGATATTTTAATTGCAAATAATGTGTCTTAGTTTATGGCAGAAAATGCCAAAAATTGTGGTTTGTTGTACTAAGACATAAAAAAAAAATTTAAGAGGTTTGAAGAGCTTTGAGAGAGTCTAAAATATTTTATTACAATACATAAACTGATTATAGAAATGATCATAGAAATAATTTTTTTGTGTGGTCTCATGATGCTATGTTTCAACATTTGGTATAGTTTGTTTCCTTATCAAGATGAATGTCTCTCTATGTTTTAAATTCCTCTTTGATTCCCCAAGAGAGTTACCTGGATTCCGCAGAAAAATTCAATTAAGAGTTAAAGGATCTTTCGAAGATCTATCAAGTTTATCTGTACCTAGAAAGGAAACATCCTTAATATTGGAATTCAACAACAAAACTCTGTAATGAGCATAAACGATGGAATAAACAAAGTAATATTATTTGTGAGCTTTTGCTATTCTCCAGTGCACTAGAACTGAAACACCGCTTGAAGCTTGTCAATCGATGTGACATAATGATCTGTTCCTACTTCTCCCATACATTATTCAAAGTCACGTCTGGTACCCATCGCACGAGCCAGCTTGTTAGGTGACCGGCTCTGTACCGCTGCGTTGTACTAATACTCCCAACAATAGGCATTTCCTCCGACAGCATCGCCACAAACTTACCTCTAATTGAATTGGGAGTCTTTTTCTCATGCTGATGACCGTTCAAACCCAACAGTTCCCCGTTCGGGCCGAGATCACCTTCCACACTGCCACCATTCGCGTCACCGGCGCTGCCACCGCCACCGCCGGTACCATTGCCTGCCAGCCCGGCCGCTAGCAAACCCCCCGCGGTGAACGGTTGCGGCGGTGGCGTCGTACTGTCCGCCAGGTCCTCATCCTCCATCGCCAGCGAGGCTGCCGCCATCGACGCGACCGCCGACAGCGTTGAGCAGAATGCGTTGTAGTCCTGTTCCTCCTGGCGTACCATCGCCGCGTGGCCGGAACCGCCGGACCCGCCCTGGGCCGGGCCCTGGTCGAGCGTGTGGTTTAGCGGCTGCAGCAACCGATGGCTCAGCTTGGGAAATTCGCGCGTCTCACGCGCAAAGCTACTGCCGCCGCCCAACAGATGCTGCGCACCGTTGGCGTGACTGTTGCTGGTATTGCTACTGCTGCCACTGCTGCTGCCACTGCTGTTGTTTGCCGCACTGGTGCTGGTGTTGGTTGTGTTGCTGCTGGTACTACTGCTAGTGGTATTTCTTAAAGGCCCTAGGTTTGTATCACGTAAATCAGTCGTTTGGGCACCGGCCGGGGGTACACCGAAGGGTGACGGTGCCGCGTGACGGCTAGCGCTGGCCGTCGACGCTGCCGCGCTGGTGGCGCTCGCAGCGCTCGGTTGCTGCTTGTGGTTCGGGGGTAGGTGCGCAAGGAAGTGTTTGGTGCCCGCGTACAGCCCCTGCGATCCGCCCGCCGTCGAGCCGGGCTGGGGCTGCATAAGCCGCGTGGTGAGCTTGGGCGCGACGGCCATGGCGGCGGCTGTAGCGGCTGCGGTGGCGGCCGCTGCCACCGCCGCCGAGTTGGTGTAGCCGGCGGCGGCACCTGTCCCGCCACCCGCCGCCGCTCCGATGCCGGCCGGTTCGTCGCCTGCTCGGTTGGCCGCCGCGTGGTATTTGCCATTCCAGGATTGACTGAACAGGTCCAAAAATTCTCCGTCATCCATTTGCCAGCAAATAGCGTTTGTTCGGGAGTAGTGGGTTGATGATGTGTGCAACACTGGTGAGGTAGGTTAGGTTTTTGTTGGCGTTGCTTTACGGAGCGGTACAACCGCACGTACCGCAACCCGAAAGGTTCGGTCAGGGGCTGTGTGCCCTTTTTTGCCCACAGCAAATCGTTTCGCACTAATTTGGTTTTGTTTTTTACTCTCTCTTCACTTTTTAATCGTATTCGTCTTCGCACGGTCACAGTCGCTCCACACTTTGCGCACAGTTAGTGGGTTTACCCTGTGCTGGCAGTTGCACCAGCTGGACAGGGGGTGGGCTTAAGTGGGATACAAATCCTCAATACATTCGACAGTCATCCTTGCAGCGGGTTTGTTACTTCCCGGCCGACGAATTCTGAATGGAAGAGGAGCTGCGACGCACGAAACTGTTGATTGCTGCAAGCAACTCTTGGTATAGGTGCTCTTATGATGCAGAGCGTTTTATGAATCACTTTTTATAATTATATCAATCCGCCGGGCACTGACACGACGTTCTTTTCTTCTGTTTTTTTGTTGATTTTTAATCGATTTATAATATTTATTCACATCACACACTCACTGAAAAGGGTTGTACGTTTTCTTAAAGATAAAAACAAAACAAACAAAAGGAAACAAATTTACTCTAGAGCACCCTTTTTCATTGCGGAACTTTCACCTTTTCTTCGCCGTTTGCAAATTCACGCATCGAATCGAATCACATTACCACCAACCAAACCCAATCGACGCCGAAAACCGAACGATAAGAACGTTTATTTTCCCGCTGGAATGGAAAAACGCACCCACCAGAAGGATGAAAAAAAAACGAACCCCGACGCTTCTACCGGAACCGTCGACCTTAATCAGCACAGACGGACTGACCTAAAAATGCGCATCCCATCCACAGGTATACCCGATATCGTGCGCCGTGTGTGTTTGCCGTTACCATTGGCGGACATTGGGGTGTAAGAGTATGTGTGCGTGTGTGTGTGTGTTTGGGGGATGTTTTTTTCCTACTTCTTTCACTTCTTTGTTATTAATACACCGGTTACACGCTGCAATCTAAAGTGTATAGGTATATACCTAGACCGCTCACACACCACTACACAAGGGCGAGCAGCGGTGTGTGAATGTGGTGTGGGAACACAAATTCGTCATCCCGCCCAAAACGGGTTGGAAATGGGGGTGCTTTTTTGTTGCTGTTTTCGATGCAGTTGCAATGGCAAGATAAGAGGAAATATGTGACATTTATTGATATGGGCGTGCGTGAACCGAATAAATCAATAAAGTGCACATGCATCAGATAAAGACCAACCGGTCAGGCTGCTAGAATTTAATTTAATAGATTTTCTAGAGTAAAATATTTTGGAACGAATCCTTTCATCGTTTTGTCCTCTATTTGAAATACAAAAAATTCTTTTGTTTTTGAAGTAGTGTATTTATAAAAATAAAATAAAAAAAGCCAACTCTAACAGGAATTAGTAATACTTTAATGTTTAAATATTTTTGCTGTTTATTACTTACTGAAAGTGTTTGGAATTATTCCTTTCTGACACACACAAAAAGTGACCATAATATCGTAAAACAACATAATTAAGATAGCTCTGTTAAGCAGCTTCAACTATTAGCTGAATTGTTCAAAACATAAAAAAAATAAAAATAGATGCAACTGCTGGCACGGCACATCATCAAAGCAAAACGGTATCATTTAGCAAATACAAGCAACGAGACGACCGTTTAGAGTGTAGCACAACGTAAACTGCTAACAAACGAAGAAGCAGCAACTTCTGCGGAAAACCACACCGGTTACGTTTAGTGCAGATGCAAGTAAGTGGACCGTTGGATGCAGTTAAGATGCAGAAGACAAGATACAGCTTAAAAACAAACATACATACACACACGCAGTGATATTGCGTTCTATCCCCACGCTGCGAATCATCCATCGCTGCACCTTCCCCAGTATGTGTGTGAGTGTGTGTGCGCCTTCTGCCATTGCTTTGCGTGCGTGAAAATGGCAGAGGCAATGGCCGCGTCGCACGCTGTGCAAAACTGCATCGAGCACAGTGGCAGAGCAGACAACAGCACAACAAAACAAAAACACAACGACAACAGCAACAGCAAAAGCAAAAAAAAAAAAAAACAAATGGCAACGCAACGCCATTACCGCACGCACACCACAGCGAACCGCAGTGGGATAGGTCAAGAAACGGAAATCTATTTAAAATGAGATTACGGCAGCAGAATCGGCACACACATGGGCGAAGCGAAGTGGGAGAGCGACCGAAAGAGAGGGGAATAGAATGAGTGAGCGAGAGAGAGAGAGAGAGAGAGAGAGAGAGAGAGAGAGAGAGAGAGAGAGAGAGAGAGAGAGAGAGAGAGAGAGACAGAGCGCATCGGTTGCGTTTGCAAAAGACAAAAAAACCGCGAAACGTGCCCAGTGTGTGTGTGTGTGTGTGTCTATGTCTGTCTGTTTGTGTGAATGTGGGGATGGCGGGACCCGAGTGTGCGCCGTCGTCGTGCTGATCTACCCTTTTGACCCTACCGGCGCGCCACCTTTTCTAACTTACTCAGCCCTTTCCCGCCCTTCTTCGCCGTAGCTCGCAGTTGGATAAAGTTTCGATCAAACGAAGTTTTTGTGTGACCACGGTTTTTGTGATATACAATACAATGTCCCCCTTCCGTCCCGTGCCGTCTTCTATTGCCTTCCAGCTGCACTTCGGGCTTTGAGGGGATGTGAAGATACTTCCACCGTTGATATTATAGTATAAGGTTGCGTAGAGAGCTTGAAACTCTTTGCTCAAAGAGACGTCTTTTGGTTTCAGCATTTTAATCACTTTGCTATCGGTTTCAATCGATTCTAATAGCATCGTTACTGTTAATGGTCTCTTTAAATACCTTGACAACAAGCTCATCGAAAGAAGTCAAATTGAACTATAATAGCAGAGTTAAAGTCCCTTAAAGTCCATTTTTAGTATCGTACAAAAACAAATAAAATTACGAAACCATCGCCAGTCGGCTATAAATGCATTAGGGAGCGAAAAACACTCACATACAAATCCCCTTGAATCTATCACTCACTTGCCCACGCCTTTGCGCTGTCCCGTGCCACCCGTACAAACATTACGCATTCCTTCCCCGTTATCTGTCTCGGAAAGCGAAAGTGCAATTACACGACATCGTGCATCCTGATGCACCCTCGCCCACACACAACTCCCTTCGACGCAGTATTGCATCTTGTTGCGTCCGCTGTGATGATGATGATGATGATTTGATTCTTAATGATGCACCGCGGTATGGAGGGAAAGTGGGTTCGCGCAGTGCGGAGAGTGATAGTTGCAGTATAAATAGAATTGCCACATCGCATCGCATCTTAACGGCGAGCAGCGGCAAGTAAAAACGAAACTCCTACTCGAGCGAAGCTTGTGTTACGTCTCCGCTAAATAGCAAATAACGTAAATTGGCTGAGCTCATGATTCCGACCCAGACATGCACACACACACACACACACACACACGGAGGGCAAATGAACGTTATAATGATGGCGCTAATGTGCGATAAGAAAGGTGCATCGCACTGGGTGGTGGTTGTCGCTCCTGCAGGAGTCGCAGAAACAGGCGCGAGCTCCTCGTGATCATGGTACAAAATTACTCCTTTTGTGCTCAACTATTCTAGTTTTGCTCATGCATGTACGAGCACAAAAAAGCACAGGAAAGGAGTGATGAAAACGTGACAATTATAAAATTGCGTTCTTTTGTTGGCAAATCAGGATTTTTTTCAGTGAAAAATGAAACCAAATTGGCGGTAGACGAAACCTCATTCTGGGGAAAAAATAAACGCTTACTGTTATTATTTCGTACCTTATCCAACATGATTCATTAAAACAGGACTTTTAAGAACACAAAATCAACAACATTTGGTTCAAACAGTTGTTGAGAAAACAAACTCATAAACTTGAAGTAAGAATCGATTGAATCGTTCAACGAAACCAAAGTTGTATCGAAATTACATTTTGCTCATTGCAGCTTCTTGAATCATTGCCACAAACCATGAACTCATCGTACGTGTGAGCGAACGTCTGTCTTTCGCTTGCCTGCGGGTACGTGACTTCTACCAACGCGGGGTTTAAAAACGCTCCCCGTCCAAACCATTTCCCCCCCCCCCCACCTCCTATTTACTGGCCCCCGTGAGGAGCATTTGCATTTAATCGTAAATCTTCGCTCATCCCACCCAAAACCATGGCCACGGGGTGAAAACGGTATGCATTCCCGAGCAAACGCAATATTTACTGGAACGGTAGCGAAATTTGGTCTACCTCCCCGGTCCCGATACCTCCGACAGAGGGTTGCTTTTGTGGTGCAAAGTGCACCTGCTAAATTGAGACTCCCCTTTGGCTGACGTTTCGGGAGAGAAGAGGGACAGAAATAAACGCAATCCAACAGTATTACAGCAAAAAGATGTAAAAAAACACTCATGCTAAAACAAACCGACGGTAGCAGCAAAGTGTGAAAAAATGCACAAAAAGAAGAAGCAACGGATCGCCAGCAACTCTTTTAGAACCTTCCCGGCACACAATCAGCACGTACTGCTAACCGAGCGCGCTCAGCGAGCTTGGCCAAAAACATCGAAAAGTACAGACGCTGCAACTACTGTGTGCCTCGAAGCCCGTTGGTAATTGTTGTCTCCCGGGCTGTGTGTGTGTGTGTGTCTGTATGTGCTTTTTTTACCACCCAAAGACCATTAACCCCTCGCAAAAAGACGCGGTGGTGGTCGCTGTCGTCATCGGGCACCCGGGCCCGATCGTGTCCATGGTCACGCTTGAAGTTTGCTTCTTTTCGTCTTATTTTTCCTTCTCTTCACCATCCATTTTTCTTAGTTTCGCAACAGTGCTCACATCACGTACACGCCCGATCGTATCGTTCGATCGTACATATCGATCGACGAGGGGGAAGAAGTATGCCATAACATTTGCTTTCGATAATGAGTGGGTTTTTCTTTTTTGCATACTGGATGTATTTAATGTGAAGTAATATTGGCAACTAGAATGCGATTGTTCAATCCAGCACCGAAACCGAAGCGAGCGAAAGAAATGCGTCCGTGGCATGACCTTGGCCTTGGCCTCGGGCTGCTGCCGCAAAAGGTAGCTTGAATTTGTGCATCCCTTTTTTTTAAGGACACAGTGCTGTATCGCTCTTTCTTTCTTCTCTCCCTCTCTCATTTGGTCTGTTGCTCACTTTCTTTTACACTCTCTCACTCTCTCTCCCTCTCCTTCGGTCTCACACATAGAAACATAAAGGGAGCAGTGTCATTGAACCGGCAAGAATTGCATCATGATGCACCCATATTTACATATGTTTGTCGCAGCTGCTCCAGTGCCACCCTTATCAGCGCACCGTCGCTGTGTCTGGGCCTGGGCGGATGCTGGATGACTGGGACGTGTGAATCAGCATAGTTCATTCACCTTTCCTGTGGTGGTTTTGTTTGACGGCTCATAATGAAACCAAAAAAAAAGCAACCACAAAAAAAACCACGGGTAGAAGAATTGCTGTGCTGGAACTCATTTGGCGTGCTAAAGAACGTTCTACTGGAACTGGAAGCCCTTGCTGCCTGGGCTGAGAGGTGCGATGCGCATTGACAGTGTGAAAATTATGCAAAGCAGCAGTTTTGTCTCGCAAAATGGTAATGTACCTTCGCCAGGACCGAGCAGCATCAGCAGCAGCAGGTTGAGTTTCCCTTGCCCTTTAGCATCGATGTAAATTATCTATTATTACAACGATTGTTATGTACAGTGCAGTGTCGCTATACTCTATTTGCTGGGAGGCAAACAACACGCACATACACACACGCACATTTTTGCATCTGCTTGTGTGTGCAAAGTTTATTAACCTCATCAACCATATGGAACACCTTGGTGCGTTTTTCCATGCATCGTTCTTGTAAACAACGGGAAGTGAAAAAATGAAGTTAGTAATGCATATTTTTATTCCAACCATTCTCTCTTTCTGCAATCTGTTCAGAATGTGCTTTTTTTTAAATGTGTGTGTGTGTGTTTAATCTTAGCTCAGCCAAGCCTTCCCAACCACCCGTTCCGAAGATGTTCTAACTAGACCGATCGTAGCGAGCAAGTAGAAGCGGGTCGAAAGAATGCACCCCCGAAGCCGTACTACCATCGCTGAAGGACGTACAGGCCACACAGAGGGAAAAAAGAGAAGATGCAAAAAAAAAACAACTATTCGTGCAGCGGGAAAAACCTGCAGTAACAACAAAAAAAAACAACCTCCAAATGCACGCACAGAGAAGAGACACCGAAAATTACGTCACATTGGTGGCGTCGCTAAAGCAACGTACGTGCGAGAGGAGTGGAAGTGGAGACGAATGAGAGTATGTGAGAGAGAGAGGAAGTGCACGGGCGCAACGTACCCAAGCAAAACGCCAAGCGCAAACTACGTCGTCGTCGTCGGCCGGCCGGCTTCGAAAGAACGGGGCAAGAACTGGGGAACAATAAAAATAAAACCATCTGCGCGATTCCGACGACGACGACGACGACACCAGAAGGATCATTAACCTCAAGGTGCGCTGACTTGGTCGGTCTGTTTGTGCCGGGGTAGGGGTGGAAAAGGGTGGATTGGGTTCTAGCGAGGAGTGCGTTTTAAAGGGAAGTGGCGGAAAGGGAGCCTCGAGTGACTGAGCGCCGGTTCTTGCGTAGCGGTAAAATGCGGCTGCGAGTGCCGTACCGGTGGAGTTGAGTGCCCTGCACACACAGGTGCCGCTGGGGATGGGGGTTGTGTCGGATCGAGAACCATCCATCTCCAACGCGATCGACGCGTTTTAATCGATTTTTTAACCAAGTGTCAATTTTAACACTCCAAAAACAAAAAAAAAAAAGTCACTCCACAAACATCATCTCCCCGCGTTTCGAGCCTGTACAAACTAACACTTGTTTGCATAATGTAAAGACCATTCGGGAGAGGAATGCATCATCATCATCCCCTTACTTCACACGCATTGCGAACGGGTGCTCACAGTCGTCACTCACGGCGTGTGAACGAACCTCACTAGCACTCACTCGGTGTGTGCTTTTTCTCCACCCTGCTGGTGTTTCGGAGCTCGCACTCGTTGCACTCACTCTCGCTCTTGTTTTCGCTCCCACTCTTTCCCTCTGTCTCTCACTGTTCTCTTTCGCAAAAGGGTCAGTTCTACGAACGCTCAGCGCTCAGCGCGTCACAATCTTTAGGTTATTGAACTAAAGCAAAACATACTGCCCGCAACATACGCGGAGGCGCAGCGCCAGGGAGCGCAATGTCTCGCGCGCTCTTAGACAATCCCATCCCCTTTCCCTCGCACCGGTCGCACTCTCTCTCCCGCGGGTGGTTGCTGCGCTCCCACAACCACCCCGAGAATTGGTGTGTGCGCGCGTTAAAAGAGCGCGGCAAAACTCACAACAAACAGCCGCAAGCCCCGGTACCGATGTGCGGGTTCGATGATTTCAAACTCACCGCCGCCGCAGACCGCACCGCGGTCCCTAGATGGAGAGCGCTTTGTTTTTTTTTTTGGTTTTCGATGAGAAGACGCCGACGCCAGGTTTGGTTTTACTCGAGAAGCAAGCATTTTACCATGCATTGCCTGCTGTTTGGAACGCTCTTTTTTTGTAATGGTTGGTTAAACTGCCGAAATTTTGCAACTGGCACAACTTTGTTAATAATTTTTGACATGGCCTGTCCCTTTTCATACCGATATTCCCTAGCTGCTCGTCAAAACGCGTCGCTTTCCAGCAGGGCAGTGGGTAAGGTTTGAGATTTTTATAGCATTTGGGAATGTTTTGGTGCTTCGTTTTTGTAACGCTCCAGACAGGGGCATAAAACCGAGCTTTGATGATCATATCCAGGGAATAATGTCACCGTGGTTCGTTGTCCTCCGGTGAAAAGGTAGTAAACAATAATGCTACCTTGGACAGCATTGTTTGATTATTACCAAATGGCAAGCAATAGAAATTAAGAATGTTGTACAATATGCCATTCAAAATCTTACTAAAGAGGTTTGTCACACTAAAAAAATGTCAGTAACGTGGATAATTATACTATCAAAAATTCAGACTGTTCAGAATTAGAATGTCTTATTGTTGATATCAAGATCGTAACATTCTTTGAACAACTTCTACTCACAAATGCGTATTTAAAAATCAATAAAAATGTCTCTTTTCATCAATTCTATTGGTTCGGTTGCACATTTATTCTCATCTGGTATTTATTTGGATATCATCTTAGCTCAACCTCTTACTCACATGATACTCATCTCAATCCCAAGCAAAGCTTCATCTAAAAGCGATAGAAATGAAGCTGTCGAACCACTTCACAGGGAATTAGCACCCGCAAATCGTGCGTATCAATTTGAACGGGTATAAAAACGCATCTCTTCACTCATCCCACCCTCCCGCCTGCAGTGCCTATCGATTTGGAGTGACAGGACTGTACAGCATTGGAGAGTAGACCTGAGTACACGCACCTGCCACACAATTGACACCATCAGAATGGCAGAATTTATCGCTTTCGGTGTGAAGTGTGAAATAAATAAGTCCCCTTCATGCCCACACACAGTGCTCCCTTCGTCAGGCACACGCGTGGTGTTAATATCGATTCACCATTAATTAAGTGCTGGCCGAACACTACCAGCTTGTGGTACCCGGGTGCAGCCACCATTACCGGGCGGTTCAATGACCGCAAACCCGACACTCGCGTCTTATCAACGGTTTGTCTTCGTTCGCTGCCATCCCACCCCTTCCGCTTCGAGTGTCTTTGGCGCTAGCGCTTGGACGAGGAGAAAAAAACGCGTGATAGTGTGCCCGGTCAACGGTGGCCACGGCAAAAGGGGTGCAAGGGCAGCAGCAGGAGTCTAGGAAGGCGCCAGCGTGATCGGCACGATCAGACGGGTCATTGGTTTCCCCCCTTTCGGCCCCGTGTGTGCGGGCAGCCAATGGACGGGAAGCTTTCTTGAGCAAGTCCGCTCTCCATGGCGTAGAACGGAAGAGACATAATCAACCATCGATTTGCACTATTGTCACGCTAGGGCGGTTTTGTGTCGCTTAGCCGGCTTGAAGAAGGATCGTACTGTTTGCCGGGGGGGGGGGGGGAGGAGGGAGGGATGCGCGGTAGCAAGGTTGAAAGAAAGGCAAATTTATGTGCGAAACTAGAAGATGAATCCGCACAAGGATGCAACCATTAATCATCGTTAGGTGCGTGCCGCTTTTTTGATTCGCTCTTTGCTCCCACCCCTCTTTTTCTCTGTCTTGTTTGGCTTTGCGTGACGCAAAGACGCAATCACCGAAAAAAATCGGATTCAAGAAAAAGGCGACGACTGATGGGCGACGCGGGACGATCATGCTGCCGATGCTGTGCTGGCGTGAACGATTGTATTGGGGAGTGTGCGAGAATGTTGAAAGTGGGGAAAAGGGCCCCTTGGGAGGGGAGATAAGCAGAGCGAGGAGAGGGAAGAACATGCCAGTTTTTGTCCCGATCTGATGCTATTAAGACACAGAACTCGATGCTGGGTCTTTTTTTCTCTTCATGTCGGATTTTTTCATTAATTTCTCATCTACCACCTCGGTGGGCCAACCGGCGAAAAAGTAATGTGCTACGACATCCGTTTATTCCCCCCTTCACCCTCTCTCGGGCCGTGTGATGACCTATCCTCTTCTCCCTCGGTCGCGATCTGCTCCGCGATGTCAACGGCCTACGGGATGACACACCCGGCGTGAGATGGCGCAATTTGTCTCGGCAAAGTTTTGTTCGCATATTTTTCATATCTGTTTTTTTTTCACCATTCCCTCATTTCTCCCACATTGACTCTTATTTCCGTTTCAAGTGCGCCCTGGTGGTAGGTGTAAAAACATAAAAATTAAGAGTGAAATAAACCATCTGCATGTCTGGTTGTCGTGGCCCTGCCCGATATGGAAAAAAACACACACACACAACACAAGTTTATTTTAAGATTTATGTTATTCTTGAGCCGGTACATTGCGGGAGCGGTACGGCAGTGGCCATTTGTAATTATGGTCCATTGACACGGGATTTTGGCGAAGAAAAGCCATGCCAACCCCCATTGTGCCGGGCGCCGGCCGGTAAAGGTAATTGCAAATAATTTATGAACGACTCTTTCGCATAGTGAGATTAAAAAAGGGACTAAAAAGCTGAAGTTTAAAGTAAAAGAAATCTTTAAATTTAACACATTTACAGTAAAAGTTATCAAACAGTGTTATTCATAATGCGTCAAAAGGTCATCGTGCACCTTTGCACTCGAAATGTAGAGCGGACGCCTGGTACTTTATGCATTTATGAATCACCATGCGCACGCTTATTGCGCCCCAGTGCACAATGAAGCATTTAAAAGAGGTTTTTTTTTTTCTCTCAATTCTTTCCCCTTCAACGAACACACATTTTTCATCCTGATTTCAATTGCGTTCTGACATAAATGTAGCAGCGTATGAAAAATTCATCTATAATAATCGACACCTGCTCGATCGATATGGTATAATAATTTTTCCCTCATTTTCTCACTGCCATTTTTGCAGTGGAAATCATATCTAGACGATTACAAAAAAAAAAAAAAAACAAAACAATAACACATTTCCCCGGAAGTAGAGTGCGTTTGATGTGTGCAGTAGTGGTGGAGTAAAATTTAAAGCAAATAAACAACAAACGCCGCATGCCTAATGAAGTACAAACAAACGGACCGGTAATTATGTTGGAACTTCCCTCACATTCAAGGCCGCAAATGGCACAGTAGAGGAATTATTTATGAATTTGTGCATTGGTCACGTGCTGGATTCAATGGGTGAATAATGCAACATTGCATACTTAACGCAGCCACGAAGCAAAACAACTACCCAAAAAAAACACACACACGATGGTGCGCAACACAAATCAAAAGTAAATAACCTTTAAACACCTTTTTCCCTCCCACAAATCACCCAACGGTCGGTTACGGTCGATTGAATAATTCGTCAACGATTAACGGTTGGCGCTGCGTGAACTTTGCCATACCAGTGGTGGTGATGTTGGTGTTGGTAATTGGCTGCCGGGTCATTTCGGTGCTGATAATGTGATTCGATTGATGCGCCTCCCTCCCAAAAAAAACTCTGTTTGAGCTGTAGAGGACTGAGGGGGGGGGGGGGGGGGAGGGAAAATACCTGTGGAAATTATGCAATTCGGTAAATCAGTTCCGCAATCGCGAGCCGGTAAAGCCCCAGCAAAGCTCATTTGCATCTCAATTTGAAGCCGCCGGGTGTTGACACAATTGTTTCACGTTCGCTAGGCACTGGGGCACTCAGAGCGCGCCCTTCCGGCTTTTACTTTGGCCGGGGTTCGTTTCGGTGCACTTTTACCCTGTTTATTTCTCCCTCTTTCTCTCTGTGAGGGCCGTCACTGCACACGAATGGCCCCGCGTGGTTGTTCAGAATGTAGCGCGATGCGTTTCACTTAGCACTTGCTGGACCAATGAACAAGCAGAGCTGGCAGGCTGCTAGGATCCAGGCCGCCGAGGATCACCCAAACCCAACAACGAAGGAACAACAGTAAAGAGAAGGCGAGAGCGAGAGAGAGAGAGGAAGAGAAAACAGAGAAACGGAGACAGTGCGTGACTCGATGCGAGACAGGAGGAACGGCGGTGGTGGTTAGTGTAAAAAGTTGGGAGCAAATTTTGGGGTAAGGCAAGCGAAGGCGTACCGCGTGTTTGCGCGAACAACCCACCGGCGCGACATGCTGAGCGCGAGTTCATTGACACTGTGGCGAGAGTGCGCGCGATCGTGTGTGCATGTGTGTGTGTATATGTATACATATAAAACCGTATCCTGCGGTGGAGTGCGGAGGCAAAAAATCCTGTACAAATTCAGCAACTGCACCAGAAGGACTCCAACTCGGGAGGGTAGGAGATGGGGAGCTTGGGGCAAGTGAATTTTCCCAAAAGACTCTCATCAAACGGAAAATACCGAAACCAAAATAAACCCATCCGTCAAAACTTTGTGGCTGACTGTCAAAATTAAGATGCGTTACGGTGCGTTACGATGCGTTAGGCACGCGTAATAAAAAGGGAATTTAAATCTTAAAAAAAAAACACCATGTGTGCACGTTCCCTCTGGTACTGAGTCCAGTGTTTATGCGTGCCCACGGGCCAGACCAGCTGTATTCCAATGTGTTGTAGTGTACGGGTATTAACCCCCCTCTTCACCCCACTATCTCTGCCCTAATCGAACCAGCGATTCCGATATCAGCGACGATAAGCGAACAGGTACAGGCCGGCAAATCACAGACACCGACACAGCCCCGCTAGGTGATACGCTTCCTAGCTGAATGTTCCATTATCAACGCTCAGTGACAAACGCTCCCCCCAGCTTTTCATGGTATGAGTGTAGCCTCT
The DNA here is from genome assembly GCF_017562075.2 of Anopheles merus. Lineage (NCBI taxonomy): Eukaryota > Metazoa > Arthropoda > Insecta > Diptera > Culicidae > Anopheles > Anopheles merus. Next base: position 7,298 of record NW_024427625.1, on the reverse strand, counting down.
GCTCACTGCACTTATCAAAGCTGGGCAACGCTGGGTCGGCCTGAGGTAAAGCCTACCACCACAGACAAGGTTTTAGCGTGCCTTAAGGGGAGGGGAGGTGCTGGTGATAATTGTTCAAGCGAGTGTGGCCACGTTTGGTCAGCCCCGTCTGCTTCCCCGACTGACATCCCGAGCGTGTTAGAAGCTGTCCGAACCTGCGCCGCTCGGGGGATGAATATTTGGTTAGCGTTTAGCTCGGTTGATCTAGCAACCGATGGGTTAGACCGGGTTTGGGAAAAACGGGGGAGCGGATAAGGGATGCTAGTTTTCTCGCGCGCTCTCTCTCCTTCACTCTCTCTCTCTCTCGATTTGCCTATTTCTTTTGCTCTCGATTGCTTGACGTTTGACGGTTTCACTATGGGAACGCATCGTCTGTGTGGCGTGGAAGTGCATTGTTGGAGCTTGCTGGTCCATGCGACTGTGCTCTGCGTATGTGTGTGTGTGTGTGTGTGTGCGCTTCTTTCCTTCAATTCTCTCGCTCACGCTTTCTGCTGCCTCTTCTCTCTTTCGCTCACACTCACAGCCCGCCTGCTGGTCAATCGCGCGGGGGGCTTCGTTCGTTCTCTCTTCATTCGTTCTGCCACCCTTGGAAGGAAGATTTCAAAGGCTGATTCATACGACTCACACATACACACATACGGCACACAGGGAGAAACAAAAAAAACACGCACCCATCTCACACTACCGTTCTCCGTTCTCTCTCTCTCTCTCTCTCTCTCTCATTCGTGCTCGCTCACTCACTCGCTCGCTCGCCTGCTCGCTCACACCGCATGAGGAGCGTGTCATTGAACCTATCCATTTTTCATGTAACAAGAAAGGGATCCACAAACAAACACACACCACACACACGCACGCACACATACAGACGGGTAAAGCCGGGTCGTGGGAGGCTCAAGTGTCAAATCACGCCGCCCCGAATGGGTGGCAAGCGTTTCCGTGCATGGATTTTCCGCGTGCACTATTATCCCTCGCCTTTCAAAATACTACACACACACACACGCGCGCACAAAAAAAAAAGGAAAAATTTGTTTGCATTACATCTCTCTTCTCTCTCGCTTTGCTTCACGTTCCTGTACGATTTACACCGCCTTTTCGCGCTCACCCGATTAGGCGGCGAGATTTTTTTTTTTTTTGCGTTGACGTATTTGTCACACGTTGCAGCGTGATTCGGCTGAAATCGATCATCAATCAGTGGGCTTGCACACACGCACACACACACGTTCACTACCATGCTCACCGCGCTCAAAACAAAACACCACACACACACACACACTACACTAGTGTGAAGATGGGGATGAAGCATGGAGATAGAGTGAGATAGAGTGAAAAAAACCATCCGTCAACAAATGCTTCACACATATGCTGGAAAAAATGGGCAAACGGGGCATTATTTTGCGTCGGTCGGTCGCTCGCCATCATCGGTTTGCCGCGTATCATATCCATTGGCATTACCGGGAACAAATACATACACACACACACGAACACAAACTAAAACGCGGAATTCGACCAGCCGGTGACAAGTAAAACAAAAGAATTGATGCATTGAAACAAACAACATCATCATTTCAAAGTGTAAAAAAATTGATTAAAACACTCACACACTACAAACGCACACAACCACGCAGCCTACACACATTCCCACACACACACACACACATGCACTGATAGGAGTTTCAAAAAGGGGAATTGCATTGAAATGCAATTGACAAAAGTGCATCAGACACCGTTCAGAACTCTCCCGCTCGCTCTCCCCGGGTTGTTGCACCTGTTCCTCGCTTTCGTGTCGCAAATATTTACTGCCTTTTTGCCCAACTTGACCACTCAGCATTGGTGGTAATGTAGCGATTGTTGGAAATTGGGGAAAACAAAAAGCAATGGAAAAGCATGTGAATGCAAAATTTTCAATACAAACGTAGAACGACACGTTTCATTCTCGGGTGTGGTGACACACGCATTTGTAGACGACGGCGAAGCGCGAACCATAAACCGAACGGAATAAGAAAAAAAAAACACAAAAACGCACAGAATCACACACACGCACAATCTGCCTCAAGGCAGAGAATTGAACTCGGGCGATTTCGATCTGCACGGACGAGAGGCGATCACACGCCGAATGCAACCGAAATGTCGGGGAAGGGAAGCCCCCAGGGGTAGCAACAATAACAGCACTAACACACGTCGTGGCGTTAAATTCTCCGCTTTCTGCTTGCTTGCTTGCGTATCACTCTTTCGTAGGCAATAACAACAACAACAACAACAAGCCACACCACTTTACAGAAATATCATTCGCCAAACCGTCGACACCACTGCACGAGGGCGCAAAAAATCACGATCCCGTGAGGATCGGTGCCGAACATTTCTCTCCCACACAAACAAACACACGCACACACACAGAGCTTCTTTTTTTGTTGCTTCCACACTTTCGAGCTTCTCTCTCTCTCTTGCTTCGCTTTTTGCCGTCGTTGATCACACGATCGTGTCACTAAATCGCACACAGGCTTGAACGCTCTGGACGCGCTGGACGCTGATCTTTGATGCACCACAGACCACAGCAGTGTCACAACGCACGGCACACTACACTTTCCACGCAGCAAACACAGTGTGGCCGTGCGAATCAAATCGAATCCCGCAAGTTTTTCCGCCGCCGCAGCACTGACGACTGGGGGGCGCCGACCGGAAAAAAACTCAACAGAAACCGCTCCACACTAGCGCACGGAATGCGGGATGATGGGATCTCTCCGGTCGCCGTGTCCCTGGCGAACGGTATACTGGCCTGTGCGTTTTTGCCATGCGACACTCACGCGCCACGCGAATGAGCGCGCGAGCGCGCGAGCGAGAGAGTGCGAGCATCCGAAGGAGCTCAGCGGTGAGTGTAAGGTGTGGGAGCGCATGAGTGCGTGGACGCGCTGTCAAGAACGCTGTCGACCCGCGTGGTTGCGGCGTAATGGCAATAACATTGCGTATCAATTCCAATCCCTTCCGAAACACCCCTGCGTGTGCCACTGTGTGTGTGTGTCTGTTCTTTGACACGAAAGGGAAGCAAGCATCACAATCTCCCGATACAACGATCCCACCAGCTGACTGGGTTGGAATGTCATCTCCGGTGGTGTGGTGTGGGTGGAACGCCATTCGGGTTGCCATACCGATTCCGCAATCCGCTCGCTTCCTTTCTGTTCCCATTCTCTGATTCTGATCGCAACACCATCGGGAGAACCGTGAACTTGATTTGTCCTGGGCGGGTTGGCTTTTTAAGGGCAACTAGGGGAGGTGGGGGGAGCGAAACTGAACCCTCTGCAAATGATGCAAAAGCCCTTTGAAATGAGTCTATCGAGCGAAATTGTCGTATTTGCCCTGGTGGAAATCGAACGCTTGTGCCGTGGTACGCGAGAGCTCAACTGCAAGCACACACCGTCACCACATACACACACCCCGTGTGGTGGCTTGCGGTCATTGTCCTCGGCGGAAGATGGCTAAAAATATTTCGCACTTCTTGCTGGGGCCGGCGACGCAAAAGTACACGCGTCGTCGGCGGGACTGTGGACGAACATGACGGTTTGAGCGAATTCCCACAGGATTTTGTTACATTTTTAAAACAGTCAAGTGTCAAAGCTTAAACTAAATCTCAGCACGCTTTGTTGCTTATAATTAATGTTTGGGGGATGCGAAAGGCAGGAATGGGATAGGTTACCGGTGAATTCTTGCTCAGACGCTCCGGATGTCTGGTACATACCGTTCATCCATTGAACATGAAACGCTTAGGCTTTTAAAATCAATGAAGATTACAGCTAGAAGTACATCGTGACATCATCATACCTGGAAGAAGAATAAAAATGATAAATTTTATTAGAAACTTGATAAAATTAATAAACGATCATTTGTTTAATACGAAATCAATAAGTTTAATGTTCAATAATTAACCCAAATAATTATGTTGGAAACATTGTTTGAGACAATGTGAGATGTTATGATAAAAAAACGAAGATTTTCTAATGTAAGATTGGTGCGAGGCAAGTGTGTTGAGTATTTTAATCAATTGTGTAATGTTATGAAATATTTAACAACGTAAAATAATAATATGCAGGACAATGGATCCTTTTTGCATCCTTGTAACGTTTTTTTTAAATTATGTTTTGACTAAATTCCATGTTTTACAAACATGTTTTGTTTCAAACTTATCGATCCATTTTGATATCAATGATTTTTGTTTACAGTTCAATCCTAAGCGCCTCTATGCTTAAACGAATGTTATCCAGGAAATCGCAAGAAGAAAGAAAATGGTTTGAAAAATAAAGAAAAAATCGATCTCACTGCTTCTTTAAATTGATGATTCAAGTTCATAAAAAAGGAAACTCTTAAGCATGAGGTCAAAAAATAAAGCTTAGAACAGAATCAGTACGTAAACTGATGGACTTGGAATTGCTTGTACAAGATGCACGAAAAAAATGGAGCCCGAATCAAATTAGTAACATGGACAAAGTTGTTTTTAATTTAAAAAGTTAAAGGATTTTTCCTCAAAACTCTGAATAAATGGTGAAGTTCGATACACACGAGGAGTGATTTTTCGCGCTAAAACGGTTATTTAATTATTTTTTGTTGCTTAGTCCATTTTGGATTTTATGACCAAGTTGACATGATTTTGTGGAAATGCCAAAATGTATCTTGACTCTTTGATGTATCTTTGACTCTTCTTTGACTTGAAGTAATTGCACACATACACTTATTTATGCTTTCCAGTTGTCCACTTGTCCAATCGTTAAAATGGAATGACTGCTGACAACCAAGTCCTTGGACATACATTTTGGAAGCAGTAAGTAATAAAGTGTTGTTTCGCACTTAAAACGTGATTGCCTTTCGTGAGAGGTACAAGAATGGATCAGAATGCGTTTTCTCCCCTTCTGGTTGGTTTCAACCAGCGCAGTTGGTGTGAGGGGAAGGGATGGCCATTGCGAGAAGGGAGATAGAACGAAACGGGCAGGCGTTTGAGTGGGGTTAAGTAAAAGTCGATGTACCCGTAGCACCCACCGCACAGCACCGAGACTGTTGCCTGATAAGACAACGGGCCTTTCGACTTTGACTTTGCGAGTGCTGAACGCCAAGAAAGGTCCGACGGGTGAGGAGGGTTGAAGCGGGAAGCGGAAGAAACAGTGTTTGGAGGGGGTGGATGAGGGGAATGGACGAAGAGGAAGGGGGAGGGAGGCATTTTGCTGCGGTTGGCGAGAAAAATCGCTGCCCGCGGAAGCAACAGGATAAGTAAACACGTCCAAATCAAACCCTTCGAGCGTGTGCATGCGCTATCGTGTGGGGAGAGCCACCTTTGAATAATACCCCCACCCACCACACCAGACAGCAAATACCACCCTCCAATCTCTCCGTATCGGTTGGGTGTGGGGTTTTTCAACTTTTGGGGGAGGTTTTTTGTTCGTTCTTTAAACTTTTGGATTGATTTCGACGCGCGGAACCTGTCTGTGTGTTCGGTATCACCTGGCTAGGGGACGCGAGCGATGAGTGCGCGCATCTTTGGACGGATGTTTCGATGGACGTTCTGTCCGTAGGGTAGGAGGGAGGAAACAGAAAAATCGTGCAAAAAAAAAGCGCGTCAGCAACCCCAAGCTGACGCGCGTACATGTTGCGTCTGTGAAGGTGCGCGACTTTTGGCGGATTCATCGTCAAAACTGACATTTCCTCCCACCCCCTCCTGTTGGGACACACGGTCACGTCTCTAACGAGATTCGTTTTGACGGGGCGGAAGAAAAACACAAATACAACGCGTACGCGCACACATGGCGTTTGTGGTCGCGTACGTACGCAAACCATCCCGTAACCCACACACATGTACACGCCAACCGAGCTGGCCGTTGCGCTTGCCGGCGAGCGTTACGCGCACCCGAAAAGAACGGACCAGTTTACACATTGTGCCTGGGGGGGGGGGGGGGGGGGAGTGCGAAGGGGAGTGTGTTAGTGTGTGTACGAACGCAACGGGAGGGCAAATGAACGGATAGAACAGGAAAGAAGCGCGCGCGCGCTTTCAAGTCCCACTGGGTCTTGTGCGGTGGTACGCGCGCGTGTTTGTGTGTGCGAGAGAGGGGCAGAAAAAATTGTTTGATAATAATTATATTGTTATTTGTCACGCGGTCGGTCGTTGACCCCTTTCGGTCAGCTGTGAGCGTAAGCGATGGCACGCGATGGCACCACTCCGTTCGACCGTTCGAGAGGATGAGTGGTTGGGAACTCGCGAGCGAGACACCTGCGCGCGCGCTCAGCAAACTGATAAGGGGAAGGTGAGTGGCCTGAGCGTGTGAGTGACGCGTGTTGGCTATTGAGGCACTCAGATCATTCTACGCCAGACTTCAGTGCGACAACATCTACCGATGGAGTGGTCTGCTGGGCGCACGAGCAATGAAGCAGTTCAATGAAGACGATTGTGCGAGTTGAACGAATTGATTTAAATTAGATGTTGATCAATCAGAAATCATGCCAGTAAGAAAATAAATGCTTACAAAGTATTTAAATACGTTCTTCTTCATTTAAATAGATTTAAATACACCAATTCCTAGGATCTGTAATCACAATCTGAAAGTATTTACAACCAAATTAAATTTGAATTCTAAAACACAACTGTGTTCATGTGAAATGAAGAGTATAAAGTATTGTCGAAAAGTTACCCTAAGTTTAAAGGGATTATAAAATATACATTCTCTGTACGGCAGAAACACTAAATAAGCCATAAAAGCAATGCAGTCCGAGGTGCGGCTGCAGCACGCATGATTGATGGCATGCGGGTGAAATTGGCTTTCGGAAACGACAAGCAGAAACAAGCAAGCGTTCGTCGAGACAAGCCAAAATCCAAATGAGGAAAGAGAAAAGAAAAAAAATTACACCCATTCAGACACAAAACCCATCCAAAATAAATGTTTCAGTAGCCAACCGTCGTTGCTCGGGGCGACACGTTTGGTTCTCGCCCCCCATCTCGCCAATGGGTATCCCATGGAACATGGAAAATACATTCCCAGTCCTCCCAGTCCACACCACGCCAAGCTAAGCCTTGTTCCCAATAAATCGTCGTAATTAATCGACTGCTTTCCTCGGTTACTGCGTTTGCTGCGAGGCAAAGGATCAAACATGGGGTTCCTCCGGGCAAGAGACATCACTCAAACTCGTGTTTTGCGACGCACCGGATTTCGGATACAATGATTTAATTTAGATAAAAGCGTCAAGCTGTCTTGTGGGAAGAAATGGATGGAAGGAAGGAAGGAAAAAAA
>NW_024427624.1:85000-151166 GCF_017562075.2 Anopheles merus | reverse complement strand
GCTTGACCTCTTTGAGCAACGGGCCTCTAAGCGGGGGTGTATGGCTGGTACGACATCGACTGTCATTGCACTCACTAACGATCTCTCTGCACTGCATGTCACTCCAACCACCGTGACGGGAGACTTTGCTAGCTTGTACGATACTCTGCGCATGCCCCTTACGTTGCACATCGACTGGTACATTGCACGCACTAAACGATCTCTCTGCACTGCATGGGACTCTCAACCACCGTGACGGGAGACTTTTGCTAGTTCGTACGATACTCTGCGCATGCGCGGAAACACACACTTCGACTGGTACTTGCACGCACTAACGATTCTCTCTGCACTGCATGGTACTCATTACTTTACCACCGTGACGGGAGACTTTGCTAGTTCGTACGATACTCTGCGCATGTGTATATGTTTAGCAACCCAACCAACTTGAGCACCTAGGGAAGTTGTGATCCATCTGACACCACCGACTGATGCATTGAACGGCTAAGTTGACCTTCAATCCGAACTGGCACTCTGCGGCGTGGAGGCAGTTGCGCGACCACTCTATCCCAAACCAACAAAGCAAGGTGTATCCTACGTGCTCGCTACCAAGCACACCACGACGGGACACATTGAACGGTTCAGCGATCTCTCTGCACTAGTGGAATGATACCACCGTGATACGGGAGACTTTGCTACAGCGGCTTCTCTGCACTGCTGGGCTACCACCAATGTGACGGGAGACATTGCTAGCGGTCACTCTGCACTAGTGGAAGAACTCCACCGTGATACGGGAGACATTGCTAACGGTCACTCTGCACAGGTGCCAATACCACCTCGTGACGGGAAACATTGCTGAAAGCGGCTTCTCTGCACTGCTGGGCTACCACCAAATGTGACGGGAGACATTGCTAGCGGTCACTCTGCACTAGTGAAGAACTCCACCGTGATACGGGAGACATTGCTAACGGTCACTCTGCACAGGTGCCAATACACCACCTCGTGACGGGAAACATTGCTTTAAAACCGAACGGCATCTCTGCGCGTGAACTTGCAACTTGCACCCCACTGTTACATCTGGTCGAACGGGCGCACGACGGGACACATTGCACGGTTCAGCGATCTCTCTGCACTAGTGGAGAACTCCACCTGATACGGAGACTTTGCTACAGCGGCTTCTCTGCACTACTGGTCTACCACCTTGTGACGGAGACATTGCTAGCGGTCACTCTGCACTAGTGGAAGAACTCCACCGTGATACGGGAGACATTGCTAACGTCACTCTGCACAGGTGCCAATACCACCACCTCGTGACGGGAAACATTGCTGAAAGCGGCTTCTCTGCACTGCTGGGCTACCACCTTGTGACGGGAGACATTGCTAGCGGTCACTCTGCCCTAGTGGAAAACTCCACCGTGATACGGGAGACATGTGCTAACGGTCACTCTGCACAGGTGCCAATACACCCTCGTGACGGGAAACCATTGCTTTAAACCGAAGGCAATCTCTGCGCGCATACACCCCAACAACACTAGACGAACATTGTCTTTGGCTACTCCGATCGGTATACATGATTAGACGGATACATTGAATGGCTATAGTGGTTGGGTTGAAATACCGCGGCTGCATTTTTGTTAAAACTGTAAACCGTACGGTGTCCTTCTAACAGGCGGATACCTTTGTACGGCTACAGAGTTGAATTACCCGGCTGCGTTTTGACCACTATAGTCCAATCGGTACTCTGCACTCTCATGTATACTAATGTTTCACTTGGATACACCCCACTGTTGTGTCCTACGGGCTGTAAGCTCTCCACGACGGGATGCATTGATTGGTTCAGCGATCTTTCTGCACTTCGTGGATCTACTCCTTCGATGTGTCGGGAAACATTGCTAGCGGTCACTCTGCACTAGTGGAAGAACTCCACCGTGATACGGGAGACATTGCTAACGGTTACTCTGCACCTCGTCGAGTTACCACCGTGTGTCGGAAGACTTTGCTCCTGAGTCTCTCTGCACTGCGTAAGCTACCGCCGTGTGTCGGGAAGCATTGCTAGCGGTCACTCTGCACTAGTGGAATGATACCACCGTGATACGGGAGACATTGCTAACGGCTACTCTGCACTTCGCGGACCTGCTTACTCTGTGACGGGAGACTTGCTAGCGGCTTCTCTGCACTACTGGGCTACCACCTTGTGACGGGAGACATTGCTAGCGGTCACTCTGCACTAGTGGTAGAACACCACCGTGATACGGGAGACATTGCTAACGGTCACTCTGCACAGGTGCCAATACCACCTTGTGACGGAAACATTGCTAGAAACCGATCGGCATCTCTGCGCGATTACTTGAACACACCCCCAACTTAGTCAACTGTTAAACTTTTTCGTAATCACGGCGGGACACATTGCTCGAGCTCTAACGGACCTCTGCACGCATGAAACATGGTGGCGGGAATCATTGCTAGAACCGAACGGCGCCTCTGCGCGATGTACAAGCTCAACAGGAACCTCGTATCGGCTGCCGAGCCGGAGCTCGAACAACTTGGACTATCACCTCTAATTATATCAACTCACACCTCCCCCGAGGTTCCGCAGAATTGCTTCTGGGTCCCCTTATCGTTAATTGCGATTCGTGTTTGCATTACACTACATAGAGCTATTCCAACTTGTTTATCCGCATGGCGAACATTTGCTGCATAGAACATTTAAGTTCCACTTTGCTCTCCCCTACGTGGGTCTGAGCTTCGCTCTCAGGGAAAGTTATGCCACATTTGGTAAGGGAAACCCGGTTTCATCACGCTATTTTACCTGCACCATGACCCCAGACACATTTGTTCAATGGATTAGATCCAAGGAACGCCGACAAACCATGCACCACTACCCTTAATAGCTCATCGAGCTTAGCGTGAATCCTTCGAGTTTCCCTAAAAAGTTCGATTGGTCTTGCAGTGTTTAAAGACAACGAAGCTTAGTTTCAAGCATGCATTTATATACGCTTACGAAAACCTCTTAAACTGTTACGACTTTTATGCTTGAAACCATCACGACGAAGTCTTAGGGTCCGTAGACCCGTGATGTACCGCTCCAGGGAGCTTTTTGAAAGGTTGGGTAGGTCCTTTCAGGGTCCGTAGACCCTCTACGCTGCCAGTTCTCAGCGTAAGAGTACAGCAAACTAGCCAGCTACTGTCTCTTCATGGGTCCGAAGACCCAAAAATATATTTGCTACTGACCACCTTAAGCGATGCAGGGGTGTCAGTAATTTTCGAGATTTTGTCCCCGGGACACCTAGTCCGGGGCATAAGCCGTGTACTACAAGGCCTAATTTTACTCTAATATACGCATATCAACTCGAAATCATAGGTTAAGATCATCGGCAGACACCACCAGACACCACTTTTGCTTCATAAGTTCGGACTATGGTCATACGACGAACTAAATCGGGGAGGGGACGTATGACCCAAATGGGGGCCGATATGACCCACCGACACCTCAAACCATGCTCCTACGACAAAATAGAGGTAAAAACTACGATTTGGTGAAATTTTCATTTTTGACCTCGGAGCAAGGTACCCTCCCTATAGTAGGCAATGAACAAATGATCATGTTCCCAGGAGGGCAAAAGTTGGGAACTCGAGAGGAAAGCGCTAATGGCGCGCCTTACCTAGGGGCCCGTAGAGTAAAAAGGGTACCCCCAAAAAAGTTGTTGTTTGACGTTCTGGTTTCACTTTTCATCATCTAAAATGCGTTTTCTACACGTTTTCAGTGATTTTGGCGAAAAAAATTTTTTGACTACTCGAGCTCTCCGGCCCGTTCGGTGACCATTTTTTGACAAAAGCTAGGGAGCTGCCCCTAGGTTTGGGGTGTCACAAAATTTTGAAAAGTGGTCAAAAAACCACTATCCAGAATCGGATGTAGAATCATTAGACGAACTTAAAATTGTTCTACGACCCATGTCTGCGACGTTTAGTTTTCGAGTTATGGCCCGCCGTAGGTCTGACGGAGAACTTTTGCTAAGCGCACTTTGATGTTTGTATGAAAAAGTACCCTACCTAGGGACGCGTAGAGCAAATTGGTACCCCCGGGCATGTTGTCGGTTGACTTTCTGGTTGCACTTTTCATCATCTAGGGTGTGTTTCTGACACGTTTTGAGGGTTTTTAGCGAAAAAAATTTTTTTGACTACTCGAGCTCTCCGGCCCGTTCGGTGCACTTTTTTGCAAAAAGCTAGGGAGCTGTCCCTAGGTTCGGGGTGTCACAAAATGATGAAAAGTGGTCAAAAAACCACTATCCAGAATCGGATAGAGAATGATTAGACGAGCTTAAAATTGTTCTACGACCCATGTCTGCGACGTTTAGTATTCGAGTTATGGCCCGCCGTAGGTCTGACCGAGCAATTTTTGTTCCACGCACTTTGTGCACCGTGCACATTGATGTTTGTATGAAAAAGTACCCTACCTAGGGACGCGTAGAGCAAATTGGTACCCCCGGGCATGTTGTCGGTTGACTTTCTGGTTGCACTTTTCATCATCTAGGGTGTGTTTCTGACACGTTTTGAGGGTTTTTAGCGAAAAAAATTTTTTTGACTACTCGAGCTCTCCGGCCCGTTCGGTGCACTTTTTTGCAAAAAGCTAGGGAGCTGTCCCTAGGTTCGGGGTGTCACAAAATGATGAAAAGTGGTCAAAAAACCACTATCCAGAATCGGATAGAGAATGATTAGACGAGCTTAAAATTGTTCTACGACCCATGTCTGCGACGTTTAGTATTCGAGTTATGGCCCGCCGTAGGTCTGACCGAGCAATTTTTGTTCCGCGCACTTTGTGCACCGTGCACATTGATGTTTGTATGAAAAAGTACCCTACCTAGGGACGCGTAGAGCAAATTGGTACCCCCGGGCATGTTGTCGGTTGACTTTCTGGTTGCACTTTTCATCATCTAGGGTGTGTTTCTGACACGTTTTGAGGGTTTTTAGCGAAAAAAATTTTTTTGACTACTCGAGCTCTCCGGCCCGTTCGGTGCACTTTTTTGCAAAAAGCTAGGGAGCTGTCCCTAGGTTCGGGGTGTCACAAAATGATGAAAAGTGGTCAAAAAACCACTATCCAGAATCGGATAGAGAATGATTAGACGAGCTTAAAATTGTTCTACGACCCATGTCTGCGACGTTTAGTATTCGAGTTATGGCCCGCCGTAGGTCTGACCGAGCAATTTTTGTTCCGCGCACTTTGTGCACCGTGCACATTGATGTTTGTATGAAAAAGTACCCTACCTAGGGACGCGTAGAGCAAATTGGTACCCCCGGGCATGTTGTCGGTTGACTTTCTGGTTGCACTTTTCATCATCTAGGGTGTGTTTCTGACACGTTTTGAGGGTTTTTAGCGAAAAAATTTTTTTGACTACTCGAGCTCTCCGGCCCGTTCGGTGCACTTTTTTGCAAAAAGCTAGGGAGCTGTCCCTAGGTTCGGGGTGTCACAAAATGATGAAAAGTGGTCAAAAAACCACTATCCAGAATCGGATAGAGAATGATTAGACGAGCTTAAAATTGTTCTACGACCCATGTCTGCGACGTTTAGTATTCGAGTTATGGCCCGCCGTAGGTCTGACCGAGCAATTTTTGTTCCGCGCACTTTGTGCACCGTGCACATTGATGTTTGTATGAAAAAGTACCCTACCTAGGGACGCGTAGAGCAAATTGGTACCCCCGGGCATGTTGTCGGTTGACTTTCTGGTTGCACTTTTCATCATCTAGGGTGTGTTTCTGACACGTTTTGAGGGTTTTTAGCGAAAAAAATTTTTTTGACTACTCGAGCTCTCCGGCCCGTTCGGTGCACTTTTTTGCAAAAAGCTAGGGAGCTGTCCCTAGGTTCGGGGTGTCACAAAATGATGAAAAGTGGTCAAAAAACCACTATCCAGAATCGGATAGAGAATGATTAGACGAGCTTAAAATTGTTCTACGACCCATGTCTGCGACGTTTAGTATTCGAGTTATGGCCCGCCGTAGGTCTGACCGAGCAATTTTTGTTCCGCGCACTTTGTGCACCGTGCACATTGATGTTTGTATGAAAAAGTACCCTACCTAGGGACGCGTAGAGCAAATTGGTACCCCCGGGCATGTTGTCGGTTGACTTTCTGGTTGCACTTTTCATCATCTAGGGTGTGTTTCTGACACGTTTTGAGGGTTTTTAGCGAAAAAATTTTTTTGACTACTCGAGCTCTCCGGCCCGTTCGGTGCACTTTTTTGCAAAAAGCTAGGGAGCTGTCCCTAGGTTCGGGGTGTCACAAAATGATGAAAAGTGGTCAAAAAACCACTATCCAGAATCGGATAGAGAATGATTAGACGAGCTTAAAATTGTTCTACGACCCATGTCTGCGACGTTTAGTATTCGAGTTATGGCCCGCCGTAGGTCTGACCGAGCAATTTTTGTTCCGCGCACTTTGTGCACCGTGCACATTGATGTTTGTATGAAAAAGTACCCTACCTAGGGACGCGTAGAGCAAATTGGTACCCCCGGGCATGTTGTCGGTTGACTTTCTGGTTGCACTTTTCATCATCTAGGGTGTGTTTCTGACACGTTTTGAGGGTTTTTAGCGAAAAAAATTTTTTTGACTACTCGAGCTCTCCGGCCCGTTCGGTGCACTTTTTTGCAAAAAGCTAGGGAGCTGTCCCTAGGTTCGGGGTGTCACAAAATGATGAAAAGTGGTCAAAAAACCACTATCCAGAATCGGATAGAGAATGATTAGACGAGCTTAAAATTGTTCTACGACCCATGTCTGCGACGTTTAGTATTCGAGTTATGGCCCGCCGTAGGTCTGACCGAGCAATTTTTGTTCCGCGCACTTTGTGCACCGTGCACATTGATGTTTGTATGAAAAAGTACCCTACCTAGGGACGCGTAGAGCAAATTGGTACCCCCGGCATGTTGTCGGTTGACTTTCTGGTTGCACTTTTCATCATCTAGGGTGTGTTTCTGACACGTTTTGAGGGTTTTTAGCGAAAAAAATTTTTTTGACTACTCGAGCTCTCCGGCCCGTTCGGTGCACTTTTTTGCAAAAAGCTAGGGAGCTGTCCCTAGGTTCGGGGTGTCACAAAATGATGAAAAGTGGTCAAAAAACCACTATCCAGAATCGGATAGAGAATGATTAGACGAGCTTAAAATTGTTCTACGACCCATGTCTGCGACGTTTAGTATTCGAGTTATGGCCCGCCGTAGGTCTGACCGAGCAATTTTTGTTCCGCGCACTTTGTGCACCGTGCACATTGATGTTTGTATGAAAAAGTACCCTACCTAGGGACGCGTAGAGCAAATTGGTACCCCCGGGCATGTTGTCGGTTGACTTTCTGGTTGCACTTTTCATCATCTAGGGTGTGTTTCTGACACGTTTTGAGGGTTTTTAGCGAAAAAAATTTTTTTGACTACTCGAGCTCTCCGGCCCGTTCGGTGCACTTTTTTGCAAAAAGCTAGGGAGCTGTCCCTAGGTTCGGGGTGTCACAAAATGATGAAAAGTGGTCAAAAAACCACTATCCAGAATCGGATAGAGAATGATTAGACGAGCTTAAAATTGTTCTACGACCCATGTCTGCGACGTTTAGTATTCGAGTTATGGCCCGCCGTAGGTCTGACCGAGCAATTTTTGTTCCGCGCACTTTGTGCACCGTGCACATTGATGTTTGTATGAAAAAGTACCCTACCTAGGGACGCGTAGAGCAAATTGGTACCCCCGGGCATGTTGTCGGTTGACTTTCTGGTTGCACTTTTCATCATCTAGGGTGTGTTTCTGACACGTTTTGAGGGTTTTTAGCGAAAAAAATTTTTTTGACTACTCGAGCTCTCCGGCCCGTTCGGTGCACTTTTTTGCAAAAAGCTAGGGAGCTGTCCCTAGGTTCGGGGTGTCACAAAATGATGAAAAGTGGTCAAAAAACCACTATCCAGAATCGGATAGAGAATGATTAGACGAGCTTAAAATTGTTCTACGACCCATGTCTGCGACGTTTAGTATTCGAGTTATGGCCCGCCGTAGGTCTGACCGAGCAATTTTTGTTCCGCGCACTTTGTGCACCGTGCACATTGATGTTTGTATGAAAAAGTACCCTACCTAGGGACGCGTAGAGCAAATTGGTACCCCGGGCATGTTGTCGGTTGACTTTCTGGTTGCACTTTTCATCATCTAGGGTGTGTTTCTGACACGTTTTGAGGGTTTTTAGCGAAAAAAATTTTTTTGACTACTCGAGCTCTCCGGCCCGTTCGGTGCACTTTTTTGCAAAAAGCTAGGGAGCTGTCCCTAGGTTCGGGGTGTCACAAAATGATGAAAAGTGGTCAAAAAACCACTATCCAGAATCGGATAGAGAATGATTAGACGAGCTTAAAATTGTTCTACGACCCATGTCTGCGACGTTTAGTATTCGAGTTATGGCCCGCCGTAGGTCTGACCGAGCAATTTTTGTTCCGCGCACTTTGTGCACCGTGCACATTGATGTTTGTATGAAAAAGTACCCTACCTAGGGACGCGTAGAGCAAATTGGTACCCCCGGGCATGTTGTCGGTTGACTTTCTGGTTGCACTTTTCATCATCTAGGGTGTGTTTCTGACACGTTTTGAGGGTTTTTAGCGAAAAAAATTTTTTTGACTACTCGAGCTCTCCGGCCCGTTCGGTGCACTTTTTTGCAAAAAGCTAGGGAGCTGTCCCTAGGTTCGGGGTGTCACAAAATGATGAAAAGTGGTCAAAAAACCACTATCCAGAATCGGATAGAGAATGATTAGACGAGCTTAAAATTGTTCTACGACCCATGTCTGCGACGTTTAGTATTCGAGTTATGGCCCGCCGTAGGTCTGACCGAGCAATTTTTGTTCCGCGCACTTTGTGCACCGTGCACATTGATGTTTGTATGAAAAAGTACCCTACCTAGGGACGCGTAGAGCAAATTGGTACCCCCGGGCATGTTGTCGGTTGACTTTCTGGTTGCACTTTTCATCATCTAGGGTGTGTTTCTGACACGTTTTGAGGGTTTTTAGCGAAAAAAAATTTTTTGACTACTCGAGCTCTCCGGCCCGTTCGGTGCACTTTTTTGCAAAAAGCTAGGGAGCTGTCCCTAGGTTCGGGGTGTCACAAAATGATGAAAAGTGGTCAAAAAACCACTATCCAGAATCGGATAGAGAATGATTAGACGAGCTTAAAATTGTTCTACGACCCATGTCTGCGACGTTTAGTATTCGAGTTATGGCCCGCCGTAGGTCTGACCGAGCAATTTTTGTTCCGCGCACTTTGTGCACCGTGCACATTGATGTTTGTATGAAAAAGTACCCTACCTAGGGACGCGTAGAGCAAATTGGTACCCCCGGGCATGTTGTCGGTTGACTTTCTGGTTGCACTTTTCATCATCTAGGGTGTGTTTCTGACACGTTTTGAGGGTTTTTAGCGAAAAAAATTTTTTTGACTACTCGAGCTCTCCGGCCCGTTCGGTGCACTTTTTTGCAAAAAGCTAGGGAGCTGTCCCTAGGTTCGGGGTGTCACAAAATGATGAAAAGTGGTCAAAAAACCACTATCCAGAATCGGATAGAGAATGATTAGACGAGCTTAAAATTGTTCTACGACCCATGTCTGCGACGTTTAGTATTCGAGTTATGGCCCGCCGTAGGTCTGACCGAGCAATTTTTGTTCCGCGCACTTTGTGCACCGTGCACATTGATGTTTGTATGAAAAAGTACCCTACCTAGGGACGCGTAGAGCAAATTGGTACCCCCGGGCATGTTGTCGGTTGACTTTCTGGTTGCACTTTTCATCATCTAGGGTGTGTTTCTGACACGTTTTGAGGGTTTTTAGCGAAAAAAATTTTTTTGACTACTCGAGCTCTCCGGCCCGTTCGGTGCACTTTTTTGCAAAAAGCTAGGGAGCTGTCCCTAGGTTCGGGGTGTCACAAAATGATGAAAAGTGGTCAAAAAACCACTATCCAGAATCGGATAGAGAATGATTAGACGAGCTTAAAATTGTTCTACGACCCATGTCTGCGACGTTTAGTATTCGAGTTATGGCCCGCCGTAGGTCTGACCGAGCAATTTTTGTTCCGCGCACTTTGTGCACCGTGCACATTGATGTTTGTATGAAAAAGTACCCTACCTAGGGACGCGTAGAGCAAATTGGTACCCCCGGGCATGTTGTCGGTTGACTTTCTGGTTGCACTTTTCATCATCTAGGGTGTGTTTCTGACACGTTTTGAGGGTTTTTAGCGAAAAAAATTTTTTTGACTACTCGAGCTCTCCGGCCCGTTCGGTGCACTTTTTTGCAAAAAGCTAGGGAGCTGTCCCTAGGTTCGGGGTGTCACAAAATGATGAAAAGTGGTCAAAAAACCACTATCCAGAATCGGATAGAGAATGATTAGACGAGCTTAAAATTGTTCTACGACCCATGTCTGCGACGTTTAGTATTCGAGTTATGGCCCGCCGTAGGTCTGACCGAGCAATTTTTGTTCCGCGCACTTTGTGCACCGTGCACATTGATGTTTGTATGAAAAAGTACCCTACCTAGGGACGCGTAGAGCAAATTGGTACCCCCGGGCATGTTGTCGGTTGACTTTCTGGTTGCACTTTTCATCATCTAGGGTGTGTTTCTGACACGTTTTGAGGGTTTTTAGCGAAAAAAATTTTTTTGACTACTCGAGCTCTCCGGCCCGTTCGGTGCACTTTTTTGCAAAAAGCTAGGGAGCTGTCCCTAGGTTCGGGGTGTCACAAAATGATGAAAAGTGGTCAAAAAACCACTATCCAGAATCGGATAGAGAATGATTAGACGAGCTTAAAATTGTTCTACGACCCATGTCTGCGACGTTTAGTATTCGAGTTATGGCCCGCCGTAGGTCTGACCGAGCAATTTTTGTTCCGCGCACTTTGTGCACCGTGCACATTGATGTTTGTATGAAAAAGTACCCTACCTAGGGACGCGTAGAGCAAATTGGTACCCCCGGGCATGTTGTCGGTTGACTTTCTGGTTGCACTTTTCATCATCTAGGGTGTGTTTCTGACACGTTTTGAGGGTTTTTAGCGAAAAAAATTTTTTTGACTACTCGAGCTCTCCGGCCCGTTCGGTGCACTTTTTTGCAAAAAGCTAGGGAGCTGTCCCTAGGTTCGGGGTGTCACAAAATGATGAAAAGTGGTCAAAAAACCACTATCCAGAATCGGATAGAGAATGATTAGACGAGCTTAAAATTGTTCTACGACCCATGTCTGCGACGTTTAGTATTCGAGTTATGGCCCGCCGTAGGTCTGACCGAGCAATTTTTGTTCCGCGCACTTTGTGCACCGTGCACATTGATGTTTGTATGAAAAAGTACCCTACCTAGGGACGCGTAGAGCAAATTGGTACCCCCGGGCATGTTGTCGGTTGACTTTCTGGTTGCACTTTTCATCATCTAGGGTGTGTTTCTGACACGTTTTGAGGGTTTTTAGCGAAAAAAATTTTTTTGACTACTCGAGCTCTCCGGCCCGTTCGGTGCACTTTTTTGCAAAAAGCTAGGGAGCTGTCCCTAGGTTCGGGGTGTCACAAAATGATGAAAAGTGGTCAAAAAACCACTATCCAGAATCGGATAGAGAATGATTAGACGAGCTTAAAATTGTTCTACGACCCATGTCTGCGACGTTTAGTATTCGAGTTATGGCCCGCCGTAGGTCTGACCGAGCAATTTTTGTTCCGCGCACTTTGTGCACCGTGCACATTGATGTTTGTATGAAAAAGTACCCTACCTAGGGACGCGTAGAGCAAATTGGTACCCCCGGGCATGTTGTCGGTTGACTTTCTGGTTGCACTTTTCATCATCTAGGGTGTGTTTCTGACACGTTTTGAGGGTTTTTAGCGAAAAAAATTTTTTTGACTACTCGAGCTCTCCGGCCCGTTCGGTGCACTTTTTTGCAAAAAGCTAGGGAGCTGTCCCTAGGTTCGGGGTGTCACAAAATGATGAAAAGTGGTCAAAAAACCACTATCCAGAATCGGATAGAGAATGATTAGACGAGCTTAAAATTGTTCTACGACCCATGTCTGCGACGTTTAGTATTCGAGTTATGGCCCGCCGTAGGTCTGACCGAGCAATTTTTGTTCCGCGCACTTTGTGCACCGTGCACATTGATGTTTGTATGAAAAAGTACCCTACCTAGGGACGCGTAGAGCAAATTGGTACCCCCGGGCATGTTGTCGGTTGACTTTCTGGTTGCACTTTTCATCATCTAGGGTGTGTTTCTGACACGTTTTGAGGGTTTTTAGCGAAAAAAATTTTTTTGACTACTCGAGCTCTCCGGCCCGTTCGGTGCACTTTTTTGCAAAAAGCTAGGGAGCTGTCCCTAGGTTCGGGGTGTCACAAAATGATGAAAAGTGGTCAAAAAACCACTATCCAGAATCGGATAGAGAATGATTAGACGAGCTTAAAATTGTTCTACGACCCATGTCTGCGACGTTTAGTATTCGAGTTATGGCCCGCCGTAGGTCTGACCGAGCAATTTTTGTTCCGCGCACTTTGTGCACCGTGCACATTGATGTTTGTATGAAAAAGTACCCTACCTAGGGACGCGTAGAGCAAATTGGTACCCCCGGGCATGTTGTCGGTTGACTTTCTGGTTGCACTTTTCATCATCTAGGGTGTGTTTCTGACACGTTTTGAGGGTTTTTAGCGAAAAAAATTTTTTTGACTACTCGAGCTCTCCGGCCCGTTCGGTGCACTTTTTTGCAAAAAGCTAGGGAGCTGTCCCTAGGTTCGGGGTGTCACAAAATGATGAAAAGTGGTCAAAAAACCACTATCCAGAATCGGATAGAGAATGATTAGACGAGCTTAAAATTGTTCTACGACCCATGTCTGCGACGTTTAGTATTCGAGTTATGGCCCGCCGTAGGTCTGACCGAGCAATTTTTGTTCCGCGCACTTTGTGCACCGTGCACATTGATGTTTGTATGAAAAAGTACCCTACCTAGGGACGCGTAGAGCAAATTGGTACCCCCGGGCATGTTGTCGGTTGACTTTCTGGTTGCACTTTTCATCATCTAGGGTGTGTTTCTGACACGTTTTGAGGGTTTTTAGCGAAAAAAATTTTTTTGACTACTCGAGCTCTCCGGCCCGTTCGGTGCACTTTTTTGCAAAAAGCTAGGGAGCTGTCCCTAGGTTCGGGGTGTCACAAAATGATGAAAAGTGGTCAAAAAACCACTATCCAGAATCGGATAGAGAATGATTAGACGAGCTTAAAATTGTTCTACGACCCATGTCTGCGACGTTTAGTATTCGAGTTATGGCCCGCCGTAGGTCTGACCGAGCAATTTTTGTTCCGCGCACTTTGTGCACCGTGCACATTGATGTTTGTATGAAAAAGTACCCTACCTAGGGACGCGTAGAGCAAATTGGTACCCCCGGGCATGTTGTCGGTTGACTTTCTGGTTGCACTTTTCATCATCTAGGGTGTGTTTCTGACACGTTTTGAGGGTTTTTAGCGAAAAAAATTTTTTTGACTACTCGAGCTCTCCGGCCCGTTCGGTGCACTTTTTTGCAAAAAGCTAGGGAGCTGTCCCTAGGTTCGGGGTGTCACAAAATGATGAAAAGTGGTCAAAAAACCACTATCCAGAATCGGATAGAGAATGATTAGACGAGCTTAAAATTGTTCTACGACCCATGTCTGCGACGTTTAGTATTCGAGTTATGGCCCGCCGTAGGTCTGACCGAGCAATTTTTGTTCCGCGCACTTTGTGCACCGTGCACATTGATGTTTGTATGAAAAAGTACCCTACCTAGGGACGCGTAGAGCAAATTGGTACCCCCGGGCATGTTGTCGGTTGACTTTCTGGTTGCACTTTTCATCATCTAGGGTGTGTTTCTGACACGTTTTGAGGGTTTTTAGCGAAAAAAATTTTTTTGACTACTCGAGCTCTCCGGCCCGTTCGGTGCACTTTTTTGCAAAAAGCTAGGGAGCTGTCCCTAGGTTCGGGGTGTCACAAAATGATGAAAAGTGGTCAAAAAACCACTATCCAGAATCGGATAGAGAATGATTAGACGAGCTTAAAATTGTTCTACGACCCATGTCTGCGACGTTTAGTATTCGAGTTATGGCCCGCCGTAGGTCTGACCGAGCAATTTTTGTTCCGCGCACTTTGTGCACCGTGCACATTGATGTTTGTATGAAAAAGTACCCTACCTAGGGACGCGTAGAGCAAATTGGTACCCCCGGGCATGTTGTCGGTTGACTTTCTGGTTGCACTTTTCATCATCTAGGGTGTGTTTCTGACACGTTTTGAGGGTTTTTAGCGAAAAAATTTTTTTGACTACTCGAGCTCTCCGGCCCGTTCGGTGCACTTTTTTGCAAAAAGCTAGGGAGCTGTCCCTAGGTTCGGGGTGTCACAAAATGATGAAAAGTGGTCAAAAAACCACTATCCAGAATCGGATAGAGAATGATTAGACGAGCTTAAAATTGTTCTACGACCCATGTCTGCGACGTTTAGTATTCGAGTTATGGCCCGCCGTAGGTCTGACCGAGCAATTTTTGTTCCGCGCACTTTGTGCACCGTGCACATTGATGTTTGTATGAAAAAGTACCCTACCTAGGGACGCGTAGAGCAAATTGGTACCCCCGGGCATGTTGTCGGTTGACTTTCTGGTTGCACTTTTCATCATCTAGGGTGTGTTTCTGACACGTTTTGAGGGTTTTTAGCGAAAAAAATTTTTTTGACTACTCGAGCTCTCCGGCCCGTTCGGTGCACTTTTTTGCAAAAAGCTAGGGAGCTGTCCCTAGGTTCGGGGTGTCACAAAATGATGAAAAGTGGTCAAAAAACCACTATCCAGAATCGGATAGAGAATGATTAGACGAGCTTAAAATTGTTCTACGACCCATGTCTGCGACGTTTAGTATTCGAGTTATGGCCCGCCGTAGGTCTGACCGAGCAATTTTTGTTCCGCGCACTTTGTGCACCGTGCACATTGATGTTTGTATGAAAAAGTACCCTACCTAGGGACGCGTAGAGCAAATTGGTACCCCCGGGCATGTTGTCGGTTGACTTTCTGGTTGCACTTTTCATCATCTAGGGTGTGTTTCTGACACGTTTTGAGGGTTTTTAGCGAAAAAAATTTTTTTGACTACTCGAGCTCTCCGGCCCGTTCGGTGCACTTTTTTGCAAAAAGCTAGGGAGCTGTCCCTAGGTTCGGGGTGTCACAAAATGATGAAAAGTGGTCAAAAAACCACTATCCAGAATCGGATAGAGAATGATTAGACGAGCTTAAAATTGTTCTACGACCCATGTCTGCGACGTTTAGTATTCGAGTTATGGCCCGCCGTAGGTCTGACCGAGCAATTTTTGTTCCGCGCACTTTGTGCACCGTGCACATTGATGTTTGTATGAAAAAGTACCCTACCTAGGGACGCGTAGAGCAAATTGGTACCCCCGGGCATGTTGTCGGTTGACTTTCTGGTTGCACTTTTCATCATCTAGGGTGTGTTTCTGACACGTTTTGAGGGTTTTTAGCGAAAAAAATTTTTTTGACTACTCGAGCTCTCCGGCCCGTTCGGTGCACTTTTTTGCAAAAAGCTAGGGAGCTGTCCCTAGGTTCGGGGTGTCACAAAATGATGAAAAGTGGTCAAAAAACCACTATCCAGAATCGGATAGAGAATGATTAGACGAGCTTAAAATTGTTCTACGACCCATGTCTGCGACGTTTAGTATTCGAGTTATGGCCCGCCGTAGGTCTGACCGAGCAATTTTTGTTCCGCGCACTTTGTGCACCGTGCACATTGATGTTTGTATGAAAAAGTACCCTACCTAGGGACGCGTAGAGCAAATTGGTACCCCCGGGCATGTTGTCGGTTGACTTTCTGGTTGCACTTTTCATCATCTAGGGTGTGTTTCTGACACGTTTTGAGGGTTTTTAGCGAAAAAAATTTTTTTGACTACTCGAGCTCTCCGGCCCGTTCGGTGCACTTTTTTGCAAAAAGCTAGGGAGCTGTCCCTAGGTTCGGGGTGTCACAAAATGATGAAAAGTGGTCAAAAAACCACTATCCAGAATCGGATAGAGAATGATTAGACGAGCTTAAAATTGTTCTACGACCCATGTCTGCGACGTTTAGTATTCGAGTTATGGCCCGCCGTAGGTCTGACCGAGCAATTTTTGTTCCGCGCACTTTGTGCACCGTGCACATTGATGTTTGTATGAAAAAGTACCCTACCTAGGGACGCGTAGAGCAAATTGGTACCCCCGGGCATGTTGTCGGTTGACTTTCTGGTTGCACTTTTCATCATCTAGGGTGTGTTTCTGACACGTTTTGAGGGTTTTTAGCGAAAAAAATTTTTTTGACTACTCGAGCTCTCCGGCCCGTTCGGTGCACTTTTTTGCAAAAAGCTAGGGAGCTGTCCCTAGGTTCGGGGTGTCACAAAATGATGAAAAGTGGTCAAAAAACCACTATCCAGAATCGGATAGAGAATGATTAGACGAGCTTAAAATTGTTCTACGACCCATGTCTGCGACGTTTAGTATTCGAGTTATGGCCCGCCGTAGGTCTGACCGAGCAATTTTTGTTCCGCGCACTTTGTGCACCGTGCACATTGATGTTTGTATGAAAAAGTACCCTACCTAGGGACGCGTAGAGCAAATTGGTACCCCCGGGCATGTTGTCGGTTGACTTTCTGGTTGCACTTTTCATCATCTAGGGTGTGTTTCTGACACGTTTTGAGGGTTTTTAGCGAAAAAAATTTTTTTGACTACTCGAGCTCTCCGGCCCGTTCGGTGCACTTTTTTGCAAAAAGCTAGGGAGCTGTCCCTAGGTTCGGGGTGTCACAAAATGATGAAAAGTGGTCAAAAAACCACTATCCAGAATCGGATAGAGAATGATTAGACGAGCTTAAAATTGTTCTACGACCCATGTCTGCGACGTTTAGTATTCGAGTTATGGCCCGCCGTAGGTCTGACCGAGCAATTTTTGTTCCGCGCACTTTGTGCACCGTGCACATTGATGTTTGTATGAAAAAGTACCCTACCTAGGGACGCGTAGAGCAAATTGGTACCCCCGGGCATGTTGTCGGTTGACTTTCTGGTTGCACTTTTCATCATCTAGGGTGTGTTTCTGACACGTTTTGAGGGTTTTTAGCGAAAAAAATTTTTTTGACTACTCGAGCTCTCCGGCCCGTTCGGTGCACTTTTTTGCAAAAAGCTAGGGAGCTGTCCCTAGGTTCGGGGTGTCACAAAATGATGAAAAGTGGTCAAAAAACCACTATCCAGAATCGGATAGAGAATGATTAGACGAGCTTAAAATTGTTCTACGACCCATGTCTGCGACGTTTAGTATTCGAGTTATGGCCCGCCGTAGGTCTGACCGAGCAATTTTTGTTCCGCGCACTTTGTGCACCGTGCACATTGATGTTTGTATGAAAAAGTACCCTACCTAGGGACGCGTAGAGCAAATTGGTACCCCCGGGCATGTTGTCGGTTGACTTTCTGGTTGCACTTTTCATCATCTAGGGTGTGTTTCTGACACGTTTTGAGGGTTTTTAGCGAAAAAAATTTTTTTGACTACTCGAGCTCTCCGGCCCGTTCGGTGCACTTTTTTGCAAAAAGCTAGGGAGCTGTCCCTAGGTTCGGGGTGTCACAAAATGATGAAAAGTGGTCAAAAAACCACTATCCAGAATCGGATAGAGAATGATTAGACGAGCTTAAAATTGTTCTACGACCCATGTCTGCGACGTTTAGTATTCGAGTTATGGCCCGCCGTAGGTCTGACCGAGCAATTTTTGTTCCGCGCACTTTGTGCACCGTGCACATTGATGTTTGTATGAAAAAGTACCCTACCTAGGGACGCGTAGAGCAAATTGGTACCCCCGGGCATGTTGTCGGTTGACTTTCTGGTTGCACTTTTCATCATCTAGGGTGTGTTTCTGACACGTTTTGAGGGTTTTTAGCGAAAAAAATTTTTTTGACTACTCGAGCTCTCCGGCCCGTTCGGTGCACTTTTTTGCAAAAAGCTAGGGAGCTGTCCCTAGGTTCGGGGTGTCACAAAATGATGAAAAGTGGTCAAAAAACCACTATCCAGAATCGGATAGAGAATGATTAGACGAGCTTAAAATTGTTCTACGACCCATGTCTGCGACGTTTAGTATTCGAGTTATGGCCCGCCGTAGGTCTGACCGAGCAATTTTTGTTCCGCGCACTTTGTGCACCGTGCACATTGATGTTTGTATGAAAAAGTACCCTACCTAGGGACGCGTAGAGCAAATTGGTACCCCCGGGCATGTTGTCGGTTGACTTTCTGGTTGCACTTTTCATCATCTAGGGTGTGTTTCTGACACGTTTTGAGGGTTTTTAGCGAAAAAAATTTTTTTGACTACTCGAGCTCTCCGGCCCGTTCGGTGCACTTTTTTGCAAAAAGCTAGGGAGCTGTCCCTAGGTTCGGGGTGTCACAAAATGATGAAAAGTGGTCAAAAAACCACTATCCAGAATCGGATAGAGAATGATTAGACGAGCTTAAAATTGTTCTACGACCCATGTCTGCGACGTTTAGTATTCGAGTTATGGCCCGCCGTAGGTCTGACCGAGCAATTTTTGTTCCGCGCACTTTGTGCACCGTGCACATTGATGTTTGTATGAAAAAGTACCCTACCTAGGGACGCGTAGAGCAAATTGGTACCCCCGGGCATGTTGTCGGTTGACTTTCTGGTTGCACTTTTCATCATCTAGGGTGTGTTTCTGACACGTTTTGAGGGTTTTTAGCGAAAAAAATTTTTTTGACTACTCGAGCTCTCCGGCCCGTTCGGTGCACTTTTTTGCAAAAAGCTAGGGAGCTGTCCCTAGGTTCGGGGTGTCACAAAATGATGAAAAGTGGTCAAAAAACCACTATCCAGAATCGGATAGAGAATGATTAGACGAGCTTAAAATTGTTCTACGACCCATGTCTGCGACGTTTAGTATTCGAGTTATGGCCCGCCGTAGGTCTGACCGAGCAATTTTGTACTGAAATGTATGGCGGATATATTATTACTCAAACAACATTGCCTTGTATCGTGTCCTACTTGGTCGGCACGGTAAGTATCGACTATAACAAGATTAAATGGATTGAGTGATAACATTTTAAGCCCATTTCCTAAGCCGTGCACCAAAATTGTGTACCGATCAGGGAAAGTACACTACGTACGCGTTCATGGATGTCCATGTTGGTACAAGTTGCCGGTCAGGATAGCCGTGCACCAAAATTGTGTACCGATCAGGGAAAGTACAACACGGAGGGCGCAGCCCGAGCGTACGCGTTCATGGATGTCCATGTTGGTACACATGCACCAAAATTGTGTACCGATCAGGGAAAGTACAACACGGAGGGCGCAGCCCGAGCGTACGCGTTCATGGATGTCCATGTTGGTACACATGCACCAAAATTGTGTACCGATCAGGGAAAGTACAACACGGAGGGCGCAGCCCGAGCGTACGCGTTCATGGATGTCCATGTTGGTACACATGCACCAAAATTGTGTACCGATCAGGGAAAGTACACTACGTACGCGTTCATGGATGTCCATGTTGGTACAAGTTGCCGGTCAGGATAGCCGTGCACCAAAATTGTGTACCGATCAGGGAAAGTACAACACGGAGGGCGCAGCCCGAGCGTACGCGTTCATGGATGTCCATGTTGGTACACATGCACCAAAATTGTGTACCGATCAGGGAAAGTACAACACGGAGGGCGCAGCCCGAGCGTACGCGTTCATGGATGTCCATGTTGGTACACATGCACCAAAATTGTGTACCGATCAGGGAAAGTACAACACGGAGGGCGCAGCCCGAGCGTACGCGTTCATGGATGTCCATGTTGGTACACATGCACCAAAATTGTGTACCGATCAGGGAAAGTACACTACGTACGCGTTCATGGATGTCCATGTTGGTACAAGTTGCCGGTCAGGATAGCCGTGCACCAAAATTGTGTACCGATCAGGGAAAGTACAACACGGAGGGCGCAGCCCGAGCGTACGCGTTCATGGATGTCCATGTTGGTACACATGCACCAAAATTGTGTACCGATCAGGGAAAGTACACTACGTACGCGTTCATGGATGTCCATGTTGGTACAAGTTGCCGGTCAGGATAGCCGTGCACCAAAATTGTGTACCGATCAGGGAAAGTACAACACGGAGGGCGCAGCCCGAGCGTACGCGTTCATGGATGTCCATGTTGGTACACATGCACCAAAATTGTGTACCGATCAGGGAAAGTACACTACGTACGCGTTCATGGATGTCCATGTTGGTACAAGTTGCCGGTCAGGATAGCCGTGCACCAAAATTGTGTACCGATCAGGGAAAGTACAACACGGAGGGCGCAGCCCGAGCGTACGCGTTCATGGATGTCTATACTTCTAACATCCATATTCTTCATTAGAAAAGCATTAGAAAGATATCTATACTTCTAACATCCAGATTCTTCATTAGAAAAGCATTAGAAAGATATCTATACTTCTAACATCCATATTCTTCATTAGAAAAGCATTAGAAAGAAATCTATACTTCTAACATCCATATTCTTCATTAGAAAAGCATTAGAAAGATATCTATACTTCTAACATCCATATTCTTCATTAGAAAAGCATTAGAAAGATATCTATACTTCTAACATCCAGATTATTGCATTAGAAAAGCATTAGAAAGATATCTATACTTCTAACATCCATATTCTTCATTAGAAAAGCATTAGAAAGATATCTATACTTCTAACATCCAGATTCTTCATTAGAAAAGCATTAGAAAGATATCTATACTTCTAACATCCATATTCTTCATTAGAAAAGCATTAGAAAGATATCTATACTTCTAACATCCAGATTCTTGCATTAGAAAAGCATTAGAAAGTTATCTATACTTCTAACATCCATATTCTTCATTAGAAAAGCATTAGAAAGATATCTATACCTCTAACATCCATATTCTTCATTAGAAAAGCATTAGAAAGATATCTATACTTCTAACATCCAGATTATTGCATTAGAAAAGCATTAGAAAGATATCTATACTTCCAACATCCATATTTTTCATTAGAAAAGCATTAGAAAGATATCTATACTTCTAACATCCATATTCTTCATTAGAAAAGCATTAGGAAGATATCTATACTTCTAACATCCATATTCTTCATTAGAAAAGCATTAGAAAGATATCTATACTTCTAACATCCAGATTCTTCATTAGAAAAGCATTAGAAAGATATCTATACTTCTAACATCCATATTCTTCATTAGGAAAGCATTAGAAAGATATCTATACTTCTTACATCCATATTCTTCATTAGAAAAGCATTAGAAAGATATCTATACTTCTAACATCCAGATTCTTGCATTAGAAAAGCATTAGAAAGATATCTATACTTCTTACATCCAGATTCTTCTTTAGAAAAGCATTAGAAAGATATCTTTACTTCTAACATCCATATTCTTGCATTAGAAAAGCATTAGAAAGATATCTATACTTCTAACATCCATATTCTTCATTAGAAAAGCATTAGAAAGATATCTATACTTCTAACATCCAGATTCTTGCATTAGAAAAGCATTAGAAAGATATCTATACTTCTAACATCCAGATTCTTCATTAGAAAAGCATTAGAAAGATATCTATACTTCTAACATCCATATTCTTCATTAGAAAAGCATTAGAAAGATATCTATACTTCTAACATCCATATTCTTCATTAGAAAAGCATTAGAAAGATATCTATACTTCTAACATCCAGATTCTTCATTAGAAAAGCATTAGAAAGATATCTATACTTCTAACATCCAGATTCTTCATTAGAAAAGCATTAGAAAGATATCTATACTTCTAACATCCAGATTCTTCATTAGAAAAGCATTAGAAAGATATCTATACTTCTAACATCCATATTCTTCATTAGAAAAGCATTAGAAAGATATCTATACTTCTAACATCCAGATTCTTCATTAGAAAAGCATTAGAAAGATATCTATACTTCTAACATCCATATTCTTCATTAGAAAAGCATTAGAAAGATATCTATACTTCTAACATCCATATTCTTCATTAGAAAAGCATTAGAAAGATATCTATACTTCTAACATCCAGATTCTTCATTAGAAAAGCATTAGAAAGATATCTATACTTCTAACATCCATATTCTTCATTAGAAAAGCATTAGAAAGATATCTATACTTCTAACATCCAGATTCTTCATTAGAAAAGCATTAGAAAGATATCTATACTTCTAACATCCATATTCTTCATTAGAAAAGCATTAGAAAGATATCTATACTTCTAACATCCATATTCTTCATTAGAAAAGCATTAGAAAGATATCTATACTTCTAACATCCATATTCTTGCATTAGAAAAGCATTAGAAAGATATCTATACTTCTAACATCCATATTCTTCATTAGAAAAGCATTAGAAAGATATCTATACTTCTAACATCCATATTCTTCATTAGAAAAGCATTAGAAAGATATCTATACTTCTAACATCCATATTCTTCATTAGAAAAGCATTAGAAAGATATCTATACTTCTAACATCCATATTCTTCATTAGAAAAGCATTAGAAAGATATCTATACTTCTAACATCCAGATTCTTCATTAGAAAAGCATTAGAAAGATATATATACTTCTAACATCCATATTCTTCATTAGAAAAGCATTAGAAATATATCTATACTTCTAACATCCAGATTCTTGCATTAGAAAAGCATTAGAAAGATATCTATACTTCTAACATCCATATTCTTCATTAGAAAAGCATTAGAAAGATATCTATACTTCTAACATCCAGATTCTTGCATTAGAAAAGCATTAGAAAGATATCTATACTTCTAACATCCAGATTCTTCATTAAAAAGCATTAGAAAGATATCTATACTTCTAACATCCATATTCTTCATTAGAAAAGCATTAGAAAGATATCTTACTTCTAACATCCAGATTCTTCATTAGAAAAGCATTAGAAAGATATCTATACTTCTAACATCCATATTCTTCATTAGAAAAGCATTAGAAAGATATATATATACTTCTAACATCCATATTCTTCATTAGAAAAGCATTAGAAAGATATCTATACTTCTAACATCCATATTCTTCATTAGAAAAGCATTAGAAAGATATCTATACTTCTAACATCCAGAGCGTACGCGTTCATGGATGTCCATGTTGGTACAAGTTGCCGGTCAGGATAGCCGTGCACCAAAATTGTGTACCGATCAGGGAAAGTACAACACGGAGGGCGCAGCCCGAGCGTACGCGTTCATGGATGTCTATACTTCTAACATCCATATTCTTCATTAGAAAAGCATTAGAAAGATACCTATACTTCTAACATCCAGATTCTTCATTAGAAAAGCATTAGAAAGATATCTATACTTCTAACATCCATATTCTTCATTAGAAAAGCATTAGAAAGAAATCTATACTTCTAACATCCATATTCTTCATTAGAAAAGCATTAGAAAGATATCTATACTTCTAACATCCATATTCTTCATTAGAAAAGCATTAGAAAGATATCTATACTTCTAACATCCAGATTATTGCATTAGAAAAGCATTAGAAAGATATCTATACTTCTAACATCCATATTCTTCATTAGAAAAGCATTAGAAAGATATCTATACTTCTAACATCCAGATTATTGCATTAGAAAAGCATTAGAAAGATATCTATACTTCTAACATCCATATTCTTCATTAGAAAAGCATTAGAAAGATATTTATACTTCTAACATCCATATTCTTCATTAGAAAAGCATTAGAAAGATATCTATACTTCTAACATCCAGATTCTTGCATTAGAAAAGCATTAGAAAGATATCTATACTTCTAACATCCAGATTCTTCATTAAAAAAGCATTAGAAAGATATCTATACTTCTAACATCCATA
Source organism: Anopheles merus (assembly GCF_017562075.2). NCBI lineage: Eukaryota > Metazoa > Arthropoda > Insecta > Diptera > Culicidae > Anopheles > Anopheles merus. The sequence goes on along the minus strand of NW_024427624.1, from coordinate 127,332 downwards.
TTCTTCATTAGAAAAGCATTAGAAAGATATCTATACTTCTAACATCCAGATTCTTCATTAGAAAAGCATTAGAAAGATATCTATACTTCTAACATCCAGATTCTTCATTAGAAAAGCATTAGAAAGATATATATACTTCTAACATCCATATTCTTCATTATAAAAGCATTAGAAATATATCTATACTTCTAACATCCAGATTCTTGCATTAGAAAAGCATTAGAAAGATATCTATACTTCTAACATCCATATTCTTCATTAGAAAGCATTAGAAAGATATCTATACTTCTAACATCCAGATTCTTGCATTAGAAAAGCATTAGAAAGATATCTTTTCTAACATCCATATTCTTCATTAGAAAAGCATTAGAAAGATATCTTTACTTCTAACATCCATTTTCTTCATTAGAAAAGCATAAGAAAGATATCTATACTTCTAACATCCAGATTCTTGCATTAGAAAAGCATTAGAAAGATATCTTTACTTCTAACATCCATATTCTTCATTAGAAAAGCATAAGAAAGATATCTTACATCTAACATTCATATTCTTCATTAGAAAAGCATTAGAAAGATATCTTACTTCTAACATCCAGATTCTTCATTAGAAAAGCATTAGAAAGATATCTATACTTCTAACATCCATATTCTTCATTAGAAAAGCATTAGAAAGATATATATATACTTCTAACATCCATATTCTTCATTAGAAAAGCATTAGAAAGATATCTATACTTCTAACATCCATATTCTTCATTAGAAAAGCATTAGAAAGATATCTATACTTCTTACATCCATATTCTTCATTAGAAAAGCATTAGAAAGATATCTATACTTCTAACATCCAGATTCTTGCATTAGAAAAGCATTAGAAAGATATCTATACTTCTAACATCCATATTCTTCATTAGAAAAGCATTAGAAAGATATCTATACTTCTAACATCCATATTCTTCATTAGAAAAGCATTAGAAAGATATCTATACTTATAACATCCATATTCTTCATTAGAAAAGCATTAGAAAGATATCTATACTTCTAACATCCAGATTCTTCATTAGAAAAGCATTAGAAAGATATCTATACTTCTAACATCCAGATTATTGCATTAGAAAAGCATTAGAAAGATATCTATACTTCAACATCCATATTCTTCATTAGAAAAGCATTAGAAAGATATCTATACTTCTAACATCCAGATTCTTCATTAGAAAAGCATTAGAAAGATATCTATACTTCTTACATCCATATTCTTCATTAGAAAAGCATTAGAAAGATATCTATACTTCTAACATCCAGATTCTTGCATTAGAAAAGCATTAGAAAGATATCTATACTTCTAACATCCAGATTCTTGCATTAGAAAAGCATTAGAAAGATATCTATACTTCTAACATCCAGATTCTTCATTAGAAAAGCATTAGAAAGATATCTATACTTCTAACATCCATATTCTTCATTAGAAAAGCATTAGAAAGATATCTATACTTCTAACATCCAGATTCTTGCATTAGAAAAGCATTAGAAATATATCTATACTTCTAACATCCAGATTCTTCATTAGAAAAGCATTAGAAAGATATCTATACTTCTAACATCCATATTCTTCATTAGAAAAGCATTAGAAAGATATCTATACTTCTAACATCCAGATTATTGCATTAGAAAAGCATTAGAAAGATATCTATACTTCTAACATCCATATTCTTCATTAGAAAAGCATTAGAAAGATATTATACTTCTAACATCCATATTCTTCATTAGAAAAGCATTAGAAAGATATCTATACTTCTAACATCCAGATTCTTGCATTAGAAAAGCATTAGAAAGATATCTATACTTCTAACATCCAGATTCTTCATTAAAAAGCATTAGAAAGATATCTATACTTCTAACATCCATATTCTTCATTAGAAAAGCATTAGAAAGATATCTATACTTCTAACATCCAGATTCTTCATTAGAAAAGCATTAGAAAGATATCTATACTTCTAACATCCAGATTCTTCATTAGAAAAGCATTAGAAAGATATATATACTTCTAACATCCATATTCTTCATTAGAAAAGCATTAGAAATATATCTATACTTCTAACATCCAGATTCTTGCATTAGAAAAGCATTAGAAAGATATCTATACTTCTAACATCCATATTCTTCATTAGAAAAGCATTAGAAAGATATCTATACTTCTAACATCCAGATTCTTGCATTAGAAAAGCATTAGAAAGATATCTTACTTCTAACATCCATATTCTTCATTAGAAAAGCATTAGAAAGATATCTATACTTCTAACATCCATATTCTTCATTAGAAAAGCATTAGAAAGATATCTATACTTCTAACATCCAGATTCTTGCATTAGAAAAGCATTAGAAAGATATCTTACTTCTAACATCCAGATTCTTCATTAGAAAAGCATTAGAAAGATATCTTACTTCTAACATCCATATTCTTCATTAGAAAAGCATTAGAAAGATATCTTACTTCTAACATCCAGATTCTTCATTAGAAAAGCATTAGAAAGATATCTATACTTCTAACATCCATATTCTTCATTAGAAAAGCATTAGAAAATATATATATACTTCTAACATCCATATTCTTCATTAGAAAAGCATTAGAAAGATATCTATACTTCTAACATCCATATTCTTCATTAGAAAAGCATTAGAAAGATATCTATACTTCTAACATCCATATTCTTCATTAGAAAAGCATTAGAAAGATATCTATACTTCTAACATCCAGATTCTTCATTAGAAAAGCATTAGAAAGATATCTATACTTCTAACATCCATATTCTTCATTAGAAAAGCATTAGAAAGATATCTATACTTCTAACATCCATATTCTTCATTAGAAAAGCATTAGAAAGATATCTATACTTCTAACATCCAGATTCTTCATTAGAAAAGCATTAGAAAGATATCTATACTTCTAACATCCAGATTCTTGCATTAGAAAAGCATTAGAAAGATATCTATACTTCTAACATCCATATTCTTCATTAGAAAAGCATTAGAAAGATATCTATACTTCTAACATCCAGATTCTTCATTAGAAAAGCATTAGAAAGATATCTATACTTCTTACATCCATATTCTTCATTAGAAAAGCATTAGAAAGATATCTATACTTCTAACATCCAGATTCTTGCATTAGAAAAGCATTAGAAAGATATCTATACTTCTAACATCCAGATTCTTGCATTAGAAAAGCATTAGAAAGATATCTATACTTCTAACATCCAGATTCTTCATTAGAAAAGCATTAGAAAGATATCTATACTTCTAACATCCATATTCTTCATTAGAAAAGCATTAGAAAGATATCTATACTTCTAACATCCAGATTCTTGCATTAGAAAAGCATTAGAAAGATATCTATACTTCTAACATCCAGATTCTTCATTAAAAAAGCATTAGAAAGATATCTATACTTCTAACATCCATATTCTTCATTAGAAAAGCATTAGAAAGATATCTATACTTCTAACATCCATATTCTTCATTAGAAAAGCATTAGAAAGATATCTATACTTCTAACATCCAGATTCTTCATTAGAAAAGCATTAGAAAGATATATATACTTCTAACATCCATATTCTTCATTAGAAAAGCATTAGAAATATATCTATACTTCTAACATCCAGATTCTTGCATTAGAAAAGCATTAGAAAGATATCTATACTTCTAACATCCATATTCTTCATTAGAAAAGCATTAGAAAGATATCTATACTTCTAACATCCAGATTCTTCATTAGAAAAGCATTAGAAAGATATCTATACTTCTAACATCCAGATTCTTCATTAGAAAAGCATTAGAAAGATATCTATACTTCTAACATCCATATTCTTCATTAGAAAAGCATTAGAAAGATATCTATACTTCTAACATCCATATTCTTCATTAGGAAAGCATTAGAAAGATATCTATACTTCTAACATCCATATTCTTCATTAGAAAAGCATTAGAAAGATATCTATACTTCTAACATCCATATTCTTCATTAGAAAAGCATTAGAAAGATATATATACTTCTAACATCCATATTCTTCATTAGAAAAGCATTAGAAAGATATCTATACTTCTAACATCCAGATTCTTGCATTAGAAAAGCATTAGAAAGATATCTATACTTCTAACATCCAGATCCTTCATTAAAAAAGCATTAGAAAGATATCTATACTTCTAACATCCATATTCTTCATTAGAAAAGCATTAGAAAGATATCTATACTTCTAACATCCAGATTCTTCATTAGAAAAGCATTAGAAAGATATCTATACTTCTAACATCCAGATTCTTCATTAGAAAAGCATTAGAAAGATATATATACTTCTAACATCCATATTCTTCATTAGAAAAGCATTAGAAAGATATCTATACTTCTAACATCCAGATTCTTCATTAGAAAAGCATTAGAAAGATATCTATACTTCCAACATCCATATTCTTCATTAGAAAAGCATTAGAAAGATATCTATACTTCTAACATCCAGATTCTTCATTAGAAAAGCATTAGAAAGATATCTATACTTCTAACATCCATATTCTTCATTAGAAAAGCATTAGAAAGATATCTATACTTCTAACATCCAGATTCTTGCATTAGAAAAGCATTAGAAAGATATCTATACTTCTAACATCCATATTCTTCATTAGAAAAGCATTAGAAAGATATCTATACTTCTAACATCCATATTCTTGCATTAGAAAAGCATTAGAAAGATATCTATACTTCTAACATCCAGATTCTTGCATTAGAAAAGCATTAGAAAGATATCTATACTTCTAACATCCATATTCTTCATTAGAAAAGCATTAGAAAGATATCTATATTCTAACATCCAGAGCGTACGCGTTCATGGATGTCCATGTTGGTACAAGTTGCCGGTCAGGATAGCCGTGCACCAAAATTGTGTACCGATCAGGGAAAGTACAACACGGAGGGCGCAGCCCGAGCGTACGCGTTCATGGATGTCCATGTTGGTACACATGCACAAAATTGTGTACCGATCAGGGAAAGTACACTACGTACGCGTTCATGGATGTCCATGTTGGTACAAGTTGCCGGTCAGGATAGCCGTGCACCAAAATTGTGTACCGATCAGGGAAAGTACAACACGGAGGGCGCAGCCCGAGCGTACGCGTTCATGGATGTCCATGTTGGTACACATGCACCAAAATTGTGTACCGATCAGGGAAAGTACACTACGTACGCGTTCATGGATGTCCATGTTGGTACAAGTTGCCGGTCAGGATAGCCGTGCACCAAAATTGTGTACCGATCAGGGAAAGTACAACACGGAGGGCGCAGCCCGAGCGTACGCGTTCATGGATGTCTATACTTCTAACATCCAGATTCTTCATTAGAAAAGCATTAGAAAGATATCTATACTTCTAACATCCATATTCTTCATTAGAAAAGCATTAGAAAGAAATCTATACTTCTAACATCCATATTCTTCATTAGAAAAGCATTAGAAAGATATCTATACTTCTAACATCCATATTCTTCATTAGAAAAGCATTAGAAAGATATCTATACTTCTAACATCCAGATTATTGCATTAGAAAAGCATTAGAAAGATATCTATACTTCTAACATCCATATTCTTCATTAGAAAAGCATTAGAAAGATATCTATACTTCTAACATCCAGATTCTTCATTAGAAAAGCATTAGAAAGATATCTATACTTCTAACATCCATATTCTTCATTAGAAAAGCATTAGAAAGATATCTATACTTCTAACATCCAGATTCTTGCATTAGAAAAGCATTAGAAAGATATCTATACTTCTAACATCCATATTCTTCATTAGAAAAGCATTAGAAAGATATCTATACTTCTAACATCCATATTCTTCATTAGAAAAGCATTAGAAAGATATCTATACTTCTAACATCCAGATTCTTGCATTAGAAAAGCATTAGAAAGATATCTATACTTCTAACATCCATATTTTCATTAGAAAAGCATTAGAAAGATATCTATACTTCTAACATCCAGATTCTTCATTAGAAAAGCATTAGAAAGATATCTATACTTCTAACATCCATATTCTTCATTAGAAAAGCATTAGAAAGATATCTATACTTCTAACATCCATATTCTTCATTAGAAAAGCATTAGAAAGATATCTATACTTCTAACATCCAGATTCTTCATTAGAAAAGCATTAGAAAGATATCTATACTTCTAACATCCATATTCTTCATTAGAAAAGCATTAGAAAGATATCTATACTTCTAACATCCAGATTCTTCATTAGAAAAGCATTAGAAAGATATCTATACTTCTAACATCCATATTCTTCATTAGAAAAGCATTAGAAAGATATCTATACTTCTAACATCCATATTCTTCATTAGAAAAGCATTAGAAAGATATCTATACTTCTAACATCCATATTCTTCATTAGAAAAGCATTAGAAAGATATCTATACTTCTAACATCCAGATTCTTCATTAGAAAAGCATTAGAAAGATATCTATACTTCTAACATCCATATTCTTCATTAGAAAAGCATTAGAAAGATATCTATACTTCTAACATCCATATTCTTCATTAGAAAAGCATTAGAAAGATATCTATACTTCTAACATCCAGATTCTTGCATTAGAAAAGCATTAGAAAGATATCTATACTTCTTACATCCAGATTCTTCATTAGAAAAGCATTAGAAAGATATCTATACTTCTAACATCCATATTCTTCATTAGAAAAGCATTAGAAAGATATCTATACTTCTAACATCCATATTCTTCATTAGAAAAGCATTAGAAAGATATCTATACTTCTAACATCCAGATTCTTGCATTAGAAAAGCATTAGAAAGATATCTATACTTCTAACATCCAGATTCTTCATTAGAAAAGCATTAGAAAGATATCTATACTTCTAACATCCATATTCTTCATTAGAAAAGCATTAGAAAGATATCTATACTTCTAACATCCATATTCTTCATTAGAAAAGCATTAGAAAGATATCTATACTTCTAACATCCATATTCTTCATTAGAAAAGCATTAGAAAGATATCTATACTTCTAACATCCAGATTCTTCATTAGAAAAGCATTAGAAAGATATCTATACTTCTAACATCCATATTCTTCATTAGAAAAGCATTAGAAAGATATCTATACTTCTAACATCCATATTCTTCATTAGAAAAGCATTAGAAAGATATCTATACTTCTAACATCCAGATTCTTCATTAGAAAAGCATTAGAAAGATATCTATACTTCTAACATCCAGATTCTTCATTAGAAAAGCATTAGAAAGATATCTATACTTCTAACATCCATATTCTTGCATTAGAAAAGCATTAGAAAGATATCTATACTTCTAACATCCATATTCTTCATTAGAAAAGCATTAGAAAGATATCTATACTTCTAACATCCAGATTCTTGCATTAGAAAAGCATTAGAAAGATATCTATACTTCTAACATCCATATTCTTCATTAGAAAAGCATTAGAAAGATATCTATACTTCTAACATCCATATTCTTCATTAGAAAAGCATTAGAAAGATATCTATACTTCTAACATCCATATTCTTCATTAGAAAAGCATTAGAAAGATATCTATACTTCTAACATCCATATTCTTCATTAGAAAAGCATTAGAAAGATATCTATACTTCTAACATCCATATTCTTCATTAGAAAAGCATTAGAAAGATATCTATACTTCTAACATCCATATTCTTCATTAGAAAAGCATTAGAAAGATATCTATACTTCTAACATCCATATTCTTCATTAGAAAAGCATTAGAAAGATATCTATACTTCTAACATCCATATTCTTCATTAGAAAAGCATTAGAAAGATATCTATACTTCTAACATCCATATTCTTCATTAGAAAAGCATTAGAAAGATATCTATACTTCTAACATCCATATTCTTCATTAGAAAAGCATTAGAAAGATATCTATACTTCTAACATCCATATTCTTCATTAGAAAAGCATTAGAAAGATATCTATACTTCTAACATCCATATTCTTCATTAGAAAAGCATTAGAAAGATATCTATACTTCTAACATCCATATTCTTCATTAGAAAAGCATTAGAAAGATATCTATACTTCTAACATCCATATTCTTCATTAGAAAAGCATTAGAAAGATATCTATACTTCTAACATCCATATTCTTCATTAGAAAAGCATTAGAAAGATATCTATACTTCTAACATCCATATTCTTCATTAGAAAAGCATTAGAAAGATATCTATACTTCTAACATCCATATTCTTCATTAGAAAAGCATTAGAAAGATATCTATACTTCTAACATCCATATTCTTCATTAGAAAAGCATTAGAAAGATATCTATACTTCTAACATCCATATTCTTCATTAGAAAAGCATTAGAAAGATATCTATACTTCTAACATCCATATTCTTCATTAGAAAAGCATTAGAAAGATATCTATACTTCTAACATCCATATTCTTCATTAGAAAAGCATTAGAAAGATATCTATACTTCTAACATCCAGATTCTTCATTAGAAAAGCATTAGAAAGATATCTATACTTCTAACATCCATATTCTTCATTAGAAAAGCATTAGAAAGATATCTATACTTCTAACATCCAGATTCTTCATTAGAAAAGCATTAGAAAGATATCTATACTTCTAACATCCATATTCTTCATTAGAAAAGCATTAGAAAGATATCTATACTTCTAACATCCATATTCTTCATTAGAAAAGCATTAGAAAGATATCTATACTTCTAACATCCATATTCTTCATTAGAAAAGCATTAGAAAGATATCTATACTTCTAACATCCATATTCTTCATTAGAAAAGCATTAGAAAGATATCTATACTTCTAACATCCATATTCTTCATTAGAAAAGCATTAGAAAGATATCTATACTTCTAACATCCATATTCTTCATTAGAAAAGCATTAGAAAGATATCTATACTTCTAACATCCATATTCTTCATTAGAAAAGCATTAGAAAGATATCTATACTTCTAACATCCATATTCTTCATTAGAAAAGCATTAGAAAGATATCTATACTTCTAACATCCATATTCTTCATTAGAAAAGCATTAGAAAGATATCTATACTTCTAACATCCATATTCTTCATTAGAAAAGCATTAGAAAGATATCTATACTTCTAACATCCATATTCTTCATTAGAAAAGCATTAGAAAGATATCTATACTTCTAACATCCATATTCTTCATTAGAAAAGCATTAGAAAGATATCTATACTTCTAACATCCATATTCTTCATTAGAAAAGCATTAGAAAGATATCTATACTTCTAACATCCATATTCTTCATTAGAAAAGCATTAGAAAGATATCTATACTTCTAACATCCATATTCTTCATTAGAAAAGCATTAGAAAGATATCTATACTTCTAACATCCATATTCTTCATTAGAAAAGCATTAGAAAGATATCTATACTTCTAACATCCATATTCTTCATTAGAAAAGCATTAGAAAGATATCTATACTTCTAACATCCATATTCTTCATTAGAAAAGCATTAGAAAGATATCTATACTTCTAACATCCATATTCTTCATTAGAAAAGCATTAGAAAGATATCTATACTTCTAACATCCATATTCTTCATTAGAAAAGCATTAGAAAGATATCTATACTTCTAACATCCATATTCTTCATTAGAAAAGCATTAGAAAGATATCTATACTTCTAACATCCATATTCTTCATTAGAAAAGCATTAGAAAGATATCTATACTTCTAACATCCATATTCTTCATTAGAAAAGCATTAGAAAGATATCTATACTTCTAACATCCATATTCTTCATTAGAAAAGCATTAGAAAGATATCTATACTTCTAACATCCATATTCTTCATTAGAAAAGCATTAGAAAGATATCTATACTTCTAACATCCATATTCTTCATTAGAAAAGCATTAGAAAGATATCTATACTTCTAACATCCATATTCTTCATTAGAAAAGCATTAGAAAGATATCTATACTTCTAACATCCATATTCTTCATTAGAAAAGCATTAGAAAGATATCTATACTTCTAACATCCATATTCTTCATTAGAAAAGCATTAGAAAGATATCTATACTTCTAACATCCATATTCTTCATTAGAAAAGCATTAGAAAGATATCTATACTTCTAACATCCATATTCTTCATTAGAAAAGCATTAGAAAGATATCTATACTTCTAACATCCATATTCTTCATTAGAAAAGCATTAGAAAGATATCTATACTTCTAACATCCATATTCTTCATTAGAAAAGCATTAGAAAGATATCTATACTTCTAACATCCATATTCTTCATTAGAAAAGCATTAGAAAGATATCTATACTTCTAACATCCATATTCTTCATTAGAAAAGCATTAGAAAGATATCTATACTTCTAACATCCATATTCTTCATTAGAAAAGCATTAGAAAGATATCTATACTTCTAACATCCATATTCTTCATTAGAAAAGCATTAGAAAGATATCTATACTTCTAACATCCATATTCTTCATTAGAAAAGCATTAGAAAGATATCTATACTTCTAACATCCATATTCTTCATTAGAAAAGCATTAGAAAGATATCTATACTTCTAACATCCATATTCTTCATTAGAAAAGCATTAGAAAGATATCTATACTTCTAACATCCATATTCTTCATTAGAAAAGCATTAGAAAGATATCTATACTTCTAACATCCATATTCTTCATTAGAAAAGCATTAGAAAGATATCTATACTTCTAACATCCATATTCTTCATTAGAAAAGCATTAGAAAGATATCTATACTTCTAACATCCATATTCTTCATTAGAAAAGCATTAGAAAGATATCTATACTTCTAACATCCATATTCTTCATTAGAAAAGCATTAGAAAGATATCTATACTTCTAACATCCATATTCTTCATTAGAAAAGCATTAGAAAGATATCTATACTTCTAACATCCATATTCTTCATTAGAAAAGCATTAGAAAGATATCTATACTTCTAACATCCATATTCTTCATTAGAAAAGCATTAGAAAGATATCTATACTTCTAACATCCATATTCTTCATTAGAAAAGCATTAGAAAGATATCTATACTTCTAACATCCATATTCTTCATTAGAAAAGCATTAGAAAGATATCTATACTTCTAACATCCATATTCTTCATTAGAAAAGCATTAGAAAGATATCTATACTTCTAACATCCATATTCTTCATTAGAAAAGCATTAGAAAGATATCTATACTTCTAACATCCATATTCTTCATTAGAAAAGCATTAGAAAGATATCTATACTTCTAACATCCATATTCTTCATTAGAAAAGCATTAGAAAGATATCTATACTTCTAACATCCATATTCTTCATTAGAAAAGCATTAGAAAGATATCTATACTTCTAACATCCATATTCTTCATTAGAAAAGCATTAGAAAGATATCTATACTTCTAACATCCATATTCTTCATTAGAAAAGCATTAGAAAGATATCTATACTTCTAACATCCATATTCTTCATTAGAAAAGCATTAGAAAGATATCTATACTTCTAACATCCATATTCTTCATTAGAAAAGCATTAGAAAGATATCTATACTTCTAACATCCATATTCTTCATTAGAAAAGCATTAGAAAGATATCTATACTTCTAACATCCATATTCTTCATTAGAAAAGCATTAGAAAGATATCTATACTTCTAACATCCATATTCTTCATTAGAAAAGCATTAGAAAGATATCTATACTTCTAACATCCATATTCTTCATTAGAAAAGCATTAGAAAGATATCTATACTTCTAACATCCATATTCTTCATTAGAAAAGCATTAGAAAGATATCTATACTTCTAACATCCATATTCTTCATTAGAAAAGCATTAGAAAGATATCTATACTTCTAACATCCATATTCTTCATTAGAAAAGCATTAGAAAGATATCTATACTTCTAACATCCATATTCTTCATTAGAAAAGCATTAGAAAGATATCTATACTTCTAACATCCATATTCTTCATTAGAAAAGCATTAGAAAGATATCTATACTTCTAACATCCATATTCTTCATTAGAAAAGCATTAGAAAGATATCTATACTTCTAACATCCATATTCTTCATTAGAAAAGCATTAGAAAGATATCTATACTTCTAACATCCATATTCTTCATTAGAAAAGCATTAGAAAGATATCTATACTTCTAACATCCATATTCTTCATTAGAAAAGCATTAGAAAGATATCTATACTTCTAACATCCATATTCTTCATTAGAAAAGCATTAGAAAGATATCTATACTTCTAACATCCATATTCTTCATTAGAAAAGCATTAGAAAGATATCTATACTTCTAACATCCATATTCTTCATTAGAAAAGCATTAGAAAGATATCTATACTTCTAACATCCATATTCTTCATTAGAAAAGCATTAGAAAGATATCTATACTTCTAACATCCATATTCTTCATTAGAAAAGCATTAGAAAGATATCTATACTTCTAACATCCATATTCTTCATTAGAAAAGCATTAGAAAGATATCTATACTTCTAACATCCATATTCTTCATTAGAAAAGCATTAGAAAGATATCTATACTTCTAACATCCATATTCTTCATTAGAAAAGCATTAGAAAGATATCTATACTTCTAACATCCATATTCTTCATTAGAAAAGCATTAGAAAGATATCTATACTTCTAACATCCATATTCTTCATTAGAAAAGCATTAGAAAGATATCTATACTTCTAACATCCATATTCTTCATTAGAAAAGCATTAGAAAGATATCTATACTTCTAACATCCATATTCTTCATTAGAAAAGCATTAGAAAGATATCTATACTTCTAACATCCATATTCTTCATTAGAAAAGCATTAGAAAGATATCTATACTTCTAACATCCATATTCTTCATTAGAAAAGCATTAGAAAGATATCTATACTTCTAACATCCATATTCTTCATTAGAAAAGCATTAGAAAGATATCTATACTTCTAACATCCATATTCTTCATTAGAAAAGCATTAGAAAGATATCTATACTTCTAACATCCATATTCTTCATTAGAAAAGCATTAGAAAGATATCTATACTTCTAACATCCATATTCTTCATTAGAAAAGCATTAGAAAGATATCTATACTTCTAACATCCATATTCTTCATTAGAAAAGCATTAGAAAGATATCTATACTTCTAACATCCAGATTCTTCATTAGAAAAGCATTAGAAAGATATCTATACTTCTAACATCCATATTCTTCATTAGAAAAGCATTAGAAAGATATCTATACTTCTAACATCCAGATTCTTCATTAGAAAAGCATTAGAAAGATATCTATACTTCTAACATCCATATTCTTCATTAGAAAAGCATTAGAAAGATATCTATACTTCTAACATCCATATTCTTCATTAGAAAAGCATTAGAAAGATATCTATACTTCTAACATCCATATTCTTCATTAGAAAAGCATTAGAAAGATATCTATACTTCTAACATCCATATTCTTCATTAGAAAAGCATTAGAAAGATATCTATACTTCTAACATCCATATTCTTCATTAGAAAAGCATTAGAAAGATATCTATACTTCTAACATCCATATTCTTCATTAGAAAAGCATTAGAAAGATATCTATACTTCTAACATCCATATTCTTCATTAGAAAAGCATTAGAAAGATATCTATACTTCTAACATCCATATTCTTCATTAGAAAAGCATTAGAAAGATATCTATACTTCTAACATCCATATTCTTCATTAGAAAAGCATTAGAAAGATATCTATACTTCTAACATCCATATTCTTCATTAGAAAAGCATTAGAAAGATATCTATACTTCTAACATCCATATTCTTCATTAGAAAAGCATTAGAAAGATATCTATACTTCTAACATCCATATTCTTCATTAGAAAAGCATTAGAAAGATATCTATACTTCTAACATCCATATTCTTCATTAGAAAAGCATTAGAAAGATATCTATACTTCTAACATCCATATTCTTCATTAGAAAAGCATTAGAAAGATATCTATACTTCTAACATCCATATTCTTCATTAGAAAAGCATTAGAAAGATATCTATACTTCTAACATCCATATTCTTCATTAGAAAAGCATTAGAAAGATATCTATACTTCTAACATCCATATTCTTCATTAGAAAAGCATTAGAAAGATATCTATACTTCTAACATCCAGATTCTTCATTAGAAAAGCATTAGAAAGATATCTATACTTCTAACATCCATATTCTTCATTAGAAAAGCATTAGAAAGATATCTATACTTCTAACATCCATATTCTTCATTAGAAAAGCATTAGAAAGATATCTATACTTCTAACATCCATATTCTTCATTAGAAAAGCATTAGAAAGATATCTATACTTCTAACATCCATATTCTTCATTAGAAAAGCATTAGAAAGATATCTATACTTCTAACATCCATATTCTTCATTAGAAAAGCATTAGAAAGATATCTATACTTCTAACATCCATATTCTTCATTAGAAAAGCATTAGAAAGATATCTATACTTCTAACATCCATATTCTTCATTAGAAAAGCATTAGAAAGATATCTATACTTCTAACATCCATATTCTTCATTAGAAAAGCATTAGAAAGATATCTATACTTCTAACATCCATATTCTTCATTAGAAAAGCATTAGAAAGATATCTATACTTCTAACATCCATATTCTTCATTAGAAAAGCATTAGAAAGATATCTATACTTCTAACATCCATATTCTTCATTAGAAAAGCATTAGAAAGATATCTATACTTCTAACATCCATATTCTTCATTAGAAAAGCATTAGAAAGATATCTATACTTCTAACATCCATATTCTTCATTAGAAAAGCATTAGAAAGATATCTATACTTCTAACATCCATATTCTTCATTAGAAAAGCATTAGAAAGATATCTATACTTCTAACATCCATATTCTTCATTAGAAAAGCATTAGAAAGATATCTATACTTCTAACATCCAGATTCTTCATTAGAAAAGCATTAGAAAGATATCTATACTTCTAACATCCATATTCTTCATTAGAAAAGCATTAGAAAGATATCTATACTTCTAACATCCAGATTCTTCATTAGAAAAGCATTAGAAAGATATCTATACTTCTAACATCCATATTCTTCATTAGAAAAGCATTAGAAAGATATCTATACTTCTAACATCCAGATTCTTCATTAGAAAAGCATTAGAAAGATATCTATACTTCTAACATCCATATTCTTCATTAGAAAAGCATTAGAAAGATATCTATACTTCTAACATCCATATTCTTCATTAGAAAAGCATTAGAAAGATATCTATACTTCTAACATCCATATTCTTCATTAGAAAAGCATTAGAAAGATATCTATACTTCTAACATCCAGATTCTTATTAGAAAAGCATTAGAAAGATATATATACTTCTAACATCCATATTCTTCATTAGAAAAGCATTAGAAAGATATCTATACTTCTA
Organism: Anopheles merus; assembly: GCF_017562075.2. Classification (NCBI taxonomy): domain Eukaryota; kingdom Metazoa; phylum Arthropoda; class Insecta; order Diptera; family Culicidae; genus Anopheles; species Anopheles merus. The sequence goes on along the minus strand of NW_024427624.1, from coordinate 111,815 downwards.
ACATCCAGATTCTTCATTAGAAAAGCATTAGAAAGATATCTATACTTCTAACATCCATATTCTTCATTAGAAAAGCATTAGAAAGATATCTATACTTCTAACATCCAGATTCTTCATTAGAAAAGCATTAGAAAGAAATCTATACTTCTAACATCCAGATTCTTTATTAGAAAAGCATTAGAAAGATATATACTTCTAACATCCATATTCTTCATTAGAAAAGCATTAGAAAGATATCTATACTTCTAACATCCATATTCTTCATTAGAAAAGCATTAGAAAGAAATCTATACTTCTAACATCCAGATTCTTATTAGAAAAGCATTAGAAAGATATCTATACTTCTAACATCCATATTCTTCATTAGAAAAGCATTAGAAAGATATCTATACTTCTAACATCCATATTCTTCATTAGAAAAGCATTAGAAAGAAATCTATACTTCTAACATCCAGATTCTTTATTAGAAAAGCATTAGAAAGATATATATACTTCTAACATCCATATTCTTCATTAGAAAAGCATTAGAAAGATATCTATACTTCTAACATCCATATTCTTCATTAGAAAAGCATTAGAAAGAAATCTATACTTCTAACATCCAGATTCTTCATTAGAAAAGCATTAGAAAGATATCTATACTTCTAACATCCATATTCTTGCATTAGAAAAGCATTAGAAAGATATCTATACTTCTAACATCCAGATTCTTGCATTAGAAAAGCATTCGAAAGATATCTATACTTCTAACATCCATATTCTTCATTAGAAAAGCATTAGAAAGATATATATACTTCTAACATCCAGATTCTTGCATTAGAAAAGCATTAGAAAGATATCTATACTTCTAACATCCATATTCTTCATTAGAAAAGCATTAGAAAGATATCTATACTTCTAATATCCATATTCTTCACTAGAAAAGCATTAAAAAGATATCTATACTTCTAACATCCATATTCTTCATTAGAAAATCATTAGAAAGATATCTATACTTCTAACATCCATATTATTCATTAGAAAAGCATTAGAAAGATATCTATACTTCTAACATCCATATTATTCATTAGAAAAGCATTAGAAAGATATCTATACTTCTAACATCCATATTCTTCATTAGAAAAGCATTAGAAAGAAATCTATACTTCTAACATCCAGATTCTTCATTAGAATAGCATTAGAAACATATCTATACTTCTAACATCCATATTCTTCATTAGAAAAGCATTAGAAAGATATCGATACTTCTAACATCCAGATTCTTGCATTAGAAAAGCATTCGAAAGATATCTATACTTCTAACATCCATATTCTTCATTAGAAAAGCATTAGAAAGATATATATACTTCTAACATCCAGATTCTTGCATTAGAAAAGCATTAGAAAGATATCTATACTTCTAATATCCATATTCTTCACTAGAAAAGCATTAAAAAGATATCTATACTTCTAACATCCATATTCTTCATTAGAAAAGCATTAGAAAGATATCTATACTTCTAACATCCATATTCTTCATTAGAAAAGCATTAGAAAGATATCTATACTTCTAATATCCATATTCTTCACTAGAAAAGCATTAAAAAGATATCTATACTTCTAACATCCATATTCTTCATTAGAAAATCATTAGAAAGATATCTATACTTCTAACATCCATATTATTCATTAGAAAAGCATTAGAAAGATATCTATACTTCTAACATCCAGATTCTTCATTAGAAAAGCATTAGAAAGAAATCTATACTTCTAACATCCAGAGCGTACGCGTTCATGGATGTCCATGTTGGTACAAGTTGCCGGTCAGGATAGCCGTGCACCAAAATTGTGTACCGATCAGGGAAAGTACAACACGGAGGGCGCAGCCCGAGCGTACGCGTTCATGGATGTCTATACTTCTAACATCCATATTCTTCATTAGAAAAGCATTAGAAAGATATCTATACTTCTAACATCCATATTCTTCATTAGAAAAGCATTAGAAAGATATCTATACTTATAACATCCATATTCTTCATTAGAAAAGCATTAGAAAGATATCTATACTTCTAACATCCAGATTCTTTATTAGAAAAGCATTAGAAAGATATATATACTTCTAACATCCATATTCTTCATTAGAAAAGCATTAGAAAGATATCTATACTTCTAACATCCATATTCTTCATTAGAAAAGCATTAGAAAGAAATCTATACTTCTAACATCCAGATTCTTCATTAGAAAAGCATTAGAAAGATATCTATACTTCTAACATCCATATTCTTGCATTAGAAAAGCATTAGAAAGATATCTATACTTCTAACATCCAGATTCTTGCATTAGAAAAGCATTCGAAAGATATCTATACTTCTAACATCCATATTCTTCATTAGAAAAGCATTAGAAAGATATATATACTTCTAACATCCAGATTCTTGCATTAGAAAAGCATTAGAAAGATATCTATACTTCTAACATCCATATTCTTCATTAGAAAAGCATTAGAAAGATATCTATACTTCTAATATCCATATTCTTCACTAGAAAAGCATTAGAAAGATATCTATACTTCTAACATCCATATTCTTCATTAGAAAATCATTAGAAAGATATCTATACTTCTAACATCCATATTCTTCATTAGAAAAGCATTAGAAAGATATCTATACTTCTAACATCCATATTCTTCATTAGAAAAGCATTAGAAAGATATCTATACTTATAACATCCATATTCTTCATTAGAAAAGCATTAGAAAGATATCTATACTTCTAACATCCAGATTCTTTATTAGAAAAGCATTAGAAAGATATATATACTTCTAACATCCATATTCTTCATTAGAAAAGCATTAGAAAGATATCTATACTTCTAACATCCAGATTCTTCATTAGAAAAGCATTAGAAAGATATCTATACTTCTAACATCCATATTCTTGCATTAGAAAAGCATTAGAAAGATATCTATACTTCTAACATCCATATTCTTCATTAGAAAAGCATTAGAAAGAAATCTATACTTCTAACATCCAGATTCTTTATTAGAAAAGCATTAGAAAGATATATATACTTCTAACATCCATATTCTTCATTAGAAAAGCATTAGAAAGATATCTATACTTCTAACATCCATATTCTTCATTAGAAAAGCATTAGAAAGAAATCTATACTTCTAACATCCAGATTCTTTATTAGAAAAGCATTAGAAAGATATATATACTTCTAACATCCATATTCTTCATTAGAAAAGCATTAGAAAGATATCTATACTTCTAACATCCATATTCTTCATTAGAAAAGCATTAGAAAGATATATATACTTCTAACATCCATATTCTTCATTAGAAAAGCATTAGAAAGATATCTATACTTCTAACATCCATATTCTTCATTAGAAAAGCATTAGAAAGAAATCTATACTTCTAACATCCAGATTCTTCATTAGAAAAGCATTAGAAAGATATCTATACTTCTAACATCCATATTCTTGCATTAGAAAAGCATTAGAAAGATATCTATACTTCTAACATCCAGATTCTTGCATTAGAAAAGCATTCGAAAGATATCTATACTTCTAACATCCAGATTCTTCCATTAGAAAAGCATTAGAAAGATATATATACTTCTAACATCCAGATTCTTGCATTAGAAAAGCATTAGAAAGATATCTATACTTCTAACATCCATATTCTTCATTAGAAAAGCATTAGAAAGATATCTATACTTCTAATATCCATATTCTTCACTAGAAAAGCATTAAAAAGATATCTATACTTCTAACATCCATATTCTTCATTAGAAAATCATTAGAAAGATATCTATACTTCTAACATCCATATTATTCATTAGAAAAGCATTAGAAAGATATCTATACTTCTAACATCCATATTATTCATTAGAAAAGCATTAGAAAGATATCTATACTTCTAACATCCATATTCTTCATTAGAAAAGCATTAGAAAGAAATCTATACTTCTAACATCCAGATTCTTCATTAGAAAAGCATTAGAAAGATATCTATACTTCTAACATCCAGATTCTTCATTAGAAAAGCATTAGAAAGAAATCTATACTTCTAACATCCAGATTCTTTATTAGAAAAGCATTAGAAAGATATATATACTTCTAACATCCATATTCTTCATTAGAAAAGCATTAGAAAGATATCTATACTTCTAACATCCATATTCTTCATTAGAAAAGCATTAGAAAGAAATCTATACTTCTAACATCCAGATTCTTTATTAGAAAAGCATTAGAAAGATATATATACTTCTAACATCCATATTCTTCATTAGAAAAGCATTAGAAAGATATCTATACTTCTAACATCCATATTCTTCATTAGAAAAGCATTAGAAAGAAATCTATACTTCTAACATCCAGATTCTTTATTAGAAAAGCATTAGAAAGATATATATACTTCTAACATCCATATTCTTCATTAGAAAAGCATTAGAAAGATATCTATACTTCTAACATCCATATTCTTCATTAGAAAAGCATTAGAAAGAAATCTATACTTCTAACATCCAGATTCTTCATTAGAAAAGCATTAGAAAGATATCTATACTTCTAACATCCATATTCTTGCATTAGAAAAGCATTAGAAAGATATCTATACTTCTAACATCCAGATTCTTGCATTAGAAAAGCATTCGAAAGATATCTATACTTCTAACATCCATATTCTTCATTAGAAAAGCATTAGAAAGATATATATACTTCTAACATCCAGATTCTTGCATTAGAAAAGCATTAGAAAGATATCTATACTTCTAACATCCATATTCTTCATTAGAAAAGCATTAGAAAGATATCTATACTTCTAATATCCATATTCTTCACTAGAAAAGCATTAAAAAGATATCTATACTTCTAACATCCATATTCTTCATTAGAAAATCATTAGAAAGATATCTATACTTCTAACATCCATATTATTCATTAGAAAAGCATTAGAAAGATATCTATACTTCTAACATCCATATTATTCATTAGAAAAGCATTAGAAAGATATCTATACTTCTAACATCCATATTCTTCATTAGAAAAGCATTAGAAAGAAATCTATACTTCTAACATCCAGATTCTTCATTAGAAAAGCATTAGAAACATATCTATACTTCTAACATCCATATTCTTCATTAGAAAAGCATTAGAAAGATATCGATACTTCTAACATCCAGATTCTTGCATTAGAAAAGCATTCGAAAGATATCTATACTTCTAACATCCATATTCTTCATTAGAAAAGCATTAGAAAGATATATATACTTCTAACATCCAGATTCTTGCATTAGAAAAGCATTAGAAAGATATCTATACTTCTAATATCCATATTCTTCACTAGAAAAGCATTAAAAAGATATCTATACTTCTAACATCCATATTCTTCATTAGAAAAGCATTAGAAAGATATCTATACTTCTAACATCCATATTCTTCATTAGAAAAGCATTAGAAAGATATCTATACTTCTAATATCCATATTCTTCACTAGAAAAGCATTAAAAAGATATCTATACTTCTAACATCCATATTCTTCATTAGAAAATCATTAGAAAGATATCTATACTTCTAACATCCATATTATTCATTAGAAAAGCATTAGAAAGATATCTATACTTCTAACATCCAGATTCTTGCATTAGAAAAGCATTAGAAAGATATCTATACTTCTAATATCCATATTCTTCACTAGAAAAGCATTAAAAAGATATCTATACTTCTAACATCCATATTCTTCATTAGAAAAGCATTAGAAAGATATCTATACTTCTAACATCCATATTCTTCATTAGAAAAGCATTAGAAAGATATCTATACTTCTAATATCCATATTCTTCACTAGAAAAGCATTAAAAAGATATCTATACTTCTAACATCCATATTCTTCATTAGAAAATCATTAGAAAGATATCTATACTTCTAACATCCATATTATTCATTAGAAAAGCATTAGAAAGATATCTATACTTCTAACATCCAGATTCTTCATTAGAAAAGCATTAGAAAGAAATCTATACTTCTAACATCCAGAGCGTACGCGTTCATGGATGTCCATGTTGGTACAAGTTGCCGGTCAGGATAGCCGTGCACCAAAATTGTGTACCGATCAGGGAAAGTACAACACGGAGGGCGCAGCCCGAGCGTACGCGTTCATGGATGTCTATACTTCTAACATCCATATTCTTCATTAGAAAAGCATTAGAAAGATATCTATACTTCTAACATCCATATTCTTCATTAGAAAAGCATTAGAAAGATATCTATACTTCTAACATCCATATTATTCATTAGAAAAGCATTCGAAAGATATCTATACTTCTAACATCCATATTCTTCATTAGAAAAGCATTAGAAAGATATATATACTTCTAACATCCAGATTCTTGCATTAGAAAAGCATTAGAAAGATATCTTTACTTCTAATATCCATATTCTTCACTAGAAAAGCATTAAAAAGATATCTATACTTCTAACATCCATATTCTTCATTAGAAAAGCATTAGAAAGATATCTATACTTCTAACATCCATATTCTTCATTAGAAAAGCATTAAAAAGATATCTATACTTCTAACATCCATATTCTTCATTAGAAAATCATTAGAAAGATATCTATACTTCTAACATCCATATTATTCATTAGAAAAGCATTAGAAAGATATCTATACTTCTAACATCCAGATTCTTCATTAGAAAAGCATTAGAAAGAAATCTATACTTCTAACATCCAGAGCGTACGCGTTCATGGATGTCCATGTTGGTACAAGTTGCCGGTCAGGATAGCCGTGCACCAAAATTGTGTACCGATCAGGGAAAGTACAACACGGAGGGCGCAGCCCGAGCGTACGCGTTCATGGATGTCCATGTTGGTACAAGTTGCCGGTCAGGATAGCCGTGCACCAAAATTGTGTACCGATCAGGGAAAGTACAACACGGAGGGCGCAGCCCGAGCGTACGCGTTCATGGATGTCCATGTTGGTACAAGTTGCCGGTCAGGATAGCCGTGCACCAAAATTGTGTACCGATCAGGGAAAGTACACTACGTTCCTATGACTTGGGTGAAAAGTGTTGATAAAGTGCCGGATAGGATAGACGGTGGCTTATCGTACACATCACAAACAAAAACCCCTTAGTGAGCAGTAGCAAGTGTCGATGGAACAAAGCGAAGGCAATACAAACTGATCAAGTACAATAAAGAACGCTACGTACTAGGACTTCTGTCCAAGAATGGTGTCCGCGACGGGAGGGCAATGGTCGAGCAAGCAGGTTTCCCTAGTAAACCTTGTATGGTAAACATACCCAAGCGTGTCCGTATGCACGCAACGATAGTCACGAACGGGCACATACCTAGGGAAAGTACTCTACGTACTAGGACTTCTGTCCAAGAATGGTGTCCGCGACGGGAGGGCAATGGTCGAGCAAGCAGGTTTCCCTAGTAAACCTTGTATGGTAAACATACCCAAGCGTGTCCGTATGCACGCAACGATAGTCACGAACGGGCACATACCTAGGGAAAGTACTCTACGTACTAGGACTTCTGTCCAAGAATGGTGTCCGCGACGGGAGGGCAATGGTCGAGCAAGCAGGTTTCCCTAGTAAACCTTGTATGGTAAACATACCCAAGCGTGTCCGTATGCACGCAACGATAGTCACGAACGGGCACATACCTAGGGAAAGTACTCTACGTACTAGGACTTCTGTCCAAGAATGGTGTCCGCGACGGGAGGGCAATGGTCGAGCAAGCAGGTTTCCCTAGTAAACCTTGTATGGTAAACATACCCAAGCGTGTCCGTATGCACGCAACGATAGTCACGAACGGGCACATACCTAGGGAAAGTACTCTACGTACTAGGACTTCTGTCCAAGAATGGTGTCCGCGACGGGAGGGCAATGGTCGAGCAAGCAGGTTTCCCTAGTAAACCTTGTATGGTAAACATACCCAAGCGTGTCCGTATGCACGCAACGATAGTCACGAACGGGCACATACCTAGGGAAAGTACTCTACGTACTAGGACTTCTGTCCAAGAATGGTGTCCGCGACGGGAGGGCAATGGTCGAGCAAGCAGGTTTCCCTAGTAAACCTTGTATGGTAAACATACCCAAGCGTGTCCGTATGCACGCAACGATAGTCACGAACGGGCACATACCTAGGGAAAGTACTCTACGTACTAGGACTTCTGTCCAAGAATGGTGTCCGCGACGGGAGGGCAATGGTCGAGCAAGCAGGTTTCCCTAGTAAACCTTGTATGGTAAACATACCCAAGCGTGTCCGTATGCACGCAACGATAGTCACGAACGGGCACATACCTAGGGAAAGTACTCTACGTACTAGGACTTCTGTCCAAGAATGGTGTCCGCGACGGGAGGGCAATGGTCGAGCAAGCAGGTTTCCCTAGTAAACCTTGTATGGTAAACATACCCAAGCGTGTCCGTATGCACGCAACGATAGTCACGAACGGGCACATACCTAGGGAAAGTACTCTACGTACTAGGACTTCTGTCCAAGAATGGTGTCCGCGACGGGAGGGCAATGGTCGAGCAAGCAGGTTTCCCTAGTAAACCTTGTATGGTAAACATACCCAAGCGTGTCCGTATGCACGCAACGATAGTCACGAACGGGCACATACCTAGGGAAAGTACTCTACGTACTAGGACTTCTGTCCAAGAATGGTGTCCGCGACGGGAGGGCAATGGTCGAGCAAGCAGGTTTCCCTAGTAAACCTTGTATGGTAAACATACCCAAGCGTGTCCGTATGCACGCAACGATAGTCACGAACGGGCACATACCTAGGGAAAGTACTCTACGTACTAGGACTTCTGTCCAAGAATGGTGTCCGCGACGGGAGGGCAATGGTCGAGCAAGCAGGTTTCCCTAGTAAACCTTGTATGGTAAACATACCCAAGCGTGTCCGTATGCACGCAACGATAGTCACGAACGGGCACATACCTAGGGAAAGTACTCTACGTACTAGGACTTCTGTCCAAGAATGGTGTCCGCGACGGGAGGGCAATGGTCGAGCAAGCAGGTTTCCCTAGTAAACCTTGTATGGTAAACATACCCAAGCGTGTCCGTATGCACGCAACGATAGTCACGAACGGGCACATACCTAGGGAAAGTACTCTACGTACTAGGACTTCTGTCCAAGAATGGTGTCCGCGACGGGAGGGCAATGGTCGAGCAAGCAGGTTTCCCTAGTAAACCTTGTATGGTAAACATACCCAAGCGTGTCCGTATGCACGCAACGATAGTCACGAACGGGCACATACCTAGGGAAAGTACTCTACGTACTAGGACTTCTGTCCAAGAATGGTGTCCGCGACGGGAGGGCAATGGTCGAGCAAGCAGGTTTCCCTAGTAAACCTTGTATGGTAAACATACCCAAGCGTGTCCGTATGCACGCAACGATAGTCACGAACGGGCACATACCTAGGGAAAGTACTCTACGTACTAGGACTTCTGTCCAAGAATGGTGTCCGCGACGGGAGGGCAATGGTCGAGCAAGCAGGTTTCCCTAGTAAACCTTGTATGGTAAACATACCCAAGCGTGTCCGTATGCACGCAACGATAGTCACGAACGGGCACATACCTAGGGAAAGTACTCTACGTACTAGGACTTCTGTCCAAGAATGGTGTCCGCGACGGGAGGGCAATGGTCGAGCAAGCAGGTTTCCCTAGTAAACCTTGTATGGTAAACATACCCAAGCGTGTCCGTATGCACGCAACGATAGTCACGAACGGGCACATACCTAGGGAAAGTACTCTACGTACTAGGACTTCTGTCCAAGAATGGTGTCCGCGACGGGAGGGCAATGGTCGAGCAAGCAGGTTTCCCTAGTAAACCTTGTATGGTAAACATACCCAAGCGTGTCCGTATGCACGCAACGATAGTCACGAACGGGCACATACCTAGGGAAAGTACTCTACGTACTAGGACTTCTGTCCAAGAATGGTGTCCGCGACGGGAGGGCAATGGTCGAGCAAGCAGGTTTCCCTAGTAAACCTTGTATGGTAAACATACCCAAGCGTGTCCGTATGCACGCAACGATAGTCACGAACGGGCACATACCTAGGGAAAGTACTCTACGTACTAGGACTTCTGTCCAAGAATGGTGTCCGCGACGGGAGGGCAATGGTCGAGCAAGCAGGTTTCCCTAGTAAACCTTGTATGGTAAACATACCCAAGCGTGTCCGTATGCACGCAACGATAGTCACGAACGGGCACATACCTAGGGAAAGTACTCTACGTACTAGGACTTCTGTCCAAGAATGGTGTCCGCGACGGGAGGGCAATGGTCGAGCAAGCAGGTTTCCCTAGTAAACCTTGTATGGTAAACATACCCAAGCGTGTCCGTATGCACGCAACGATAGTCACGAACGGGCACATACCTAGGGAAAGTACTCTACGTACTAGGACTTCTGTCCAAGAATGGTGTCCGCGACGGGAGGGCAATGGTCGAGCAAGCAGGTTTCCCTAGTAAACCTTGTATGGTAAACATACCCAAGCGTGTCCGTATGCACGCAACGATAGTCACGAACGGGCACATACCTAGGGAAAGTACTCTACGTACTAGGACTTCTGTCCAAGAATGGTGTCCGCGACGGGAGGGCAATGGTCGAGCAAGCAGGTTTCCCTAGTAAACCTTGTATGGTAAACATACCCAAGCGTGTCCGTATGCACGCAACGATAGTCACGAACGGGCACATACCTAGGGAAAGTACTCTACGTACTAGGACTTCTGTCCAAGAATGGTGTCCGCGACGGGAGGGCAATGGTCGAGCAAGCAGGTTTCCCTAGTAAACCTTGTATGGTAAACATACCCAAGCGTGTCCGTATGCACGCAACGATAGTCACGAACGGGCACATACCTAGGGAAAGTACTCTACGTACTAGGACTTCTGTCCAAGAATGGTGTCCGCGACGGGAGGGCAATGGTCGAGCAAGCAGGTTTCCCTAGTAAACCTTGTATGGTAAACATACCCAAGCGTGTCCGTATGCACGCAACGATAGTCACGAACGGGCACATACCTAGGGAAAGTACTCTACGTACTAGGACTTCTGTCCAAGAATGGTGTCCGCGACGGGAGGGCAATGGTCGAGCAAGCAGGTTTCCCTAGTAAACCTTGTATGGTAAACATACCCAAGCGTGTCCGTATGCACGCAACGATAGTCACGAACGGGCACATACCTAGGGAAAGTACTCTACGTACTAGGACTTCTGTCCAAGAATGGTGTCCGCGACGGGAGGGCAATGGTCGAGCAAGCAGGTTTCCCTAGTAAACCTTGTATGGTAAACATACCCAAGCGTGTCCGTATGCACGCAACGATAGTCACGAACGGGCACATACCTAGGGAAAGTACTCTACGTACTAGGACTTCTGTCCAAGAATGGTGTCCGCGACGGGAGGGCAATGGTCGAGCAAGCAGGTTTCCCTAGTAAACCTTGTATGGTAAACATACCCAAGCGTGTCCGTATGCACGCAACGATAGTCACGAACGGGCACATACCTAGGGAAAGTACTCTACGTACTAGGACTTCTGTCCAAGAATGGTGTCCGCGACGGGAGGGCAATGGTCGAGCAAGCAGGTTTCCCTAGTAAACCTTGTATGGTAAACATACCCAAGCGTGTCCGTATGCACGCAACGATAGTCACGAACGGGCACATACCTAGGGAAAGTACTCTACGTACTAGGACTTCTGTCCAAGAATGGTGTCCGCGACGGGAGGGCAATGGTCGAGCAAGCAGGTTTCCCTAGTAAACCTTGTATGGTAAACATACCCAAGCGTGTCCGTATGCACGCAACGATAGTCACGAACGGGCACATACCTAGGGAAAGTACTCTACGTACTAGGACTTCTGTCCAAGAATGGTGTCCGCGACGGGAGGGCAATGGTCGAGCAAGCAGGTTTCCCTAGTAAACCTTGTATGGTAAACATACCCAAGCGTGTCCGTATGCACGCAACGATAGTCACGAACGGGCACATACCTAGGGAAAGTACTCTACGTACTAGGACTTCTGTCCAAGAATGGTGTCCGCGACGGGAGGGCAATGGTCGAGCAAGCAGGTTTCCCTAGTAAACCTTGTATGGTAAACATACCCAAGCGTGTCCGTATGCACGCAACGATAGTCACGAACGGGCACATACCTAGGGAAAGTACTCTACGTACTAGGACTTCTGTCCAAGAATGGTGTCCGCGACGGGAGGGCAATGGTCGAGCAAGCAGGTTTCCCTAGTAAACCTTGTATGGTAAACATACCCAAGCGTGTCCGTATGCACGCAACGATAGTCACGAACGGGCACATACCTAGGGAAAGTACTCTACGTACTAGGACTTCTGTCCAAGAATGGTGTCCGCGACGGGAGGGCAATGGTCGAGCAAGCAGGTTTCCCTAGTAAACCTTGTATGGTAAACATACCCAAGCGTGTCCGTATGCACGCAACGATAGTCACGAACGGGCACATACCTAGGGAAAGTACTCTACGTACTAGGACTTCTGTCCAAGAATGGTGTCCGCGACGGGAGGGCAATGGTCGAGCAAGCAGGTTTCCCTAGTAAACCTTGTATGGTAAACATACCCAAGCGTGTCCGTATGCACGCAACGATAGTCACGAACGGGCACATACCTAGGGAAAGTACTCTACGTACTAGGACTTCTGTCCAAGAATGGTGTCCGCGACGGGAGGGCAATGGTCGAGCAAGCAGGTTTCCCTAGTAAACCTTGTATGGTAAACATACCCAAGCGTGTCCGTATGCACGCAACGATAGTCACGAACGGGCACATACCTAGGGAAAGTACTCTACGTACTAGGACTTCTGTCCAAGAATGGTGTCCGCGACGGGAGGGCAATGGTCGAGCAAGCAGGTTTCCCTAGTAAACCTTGTATGGTAAACATACCCAAGCGTGTCCGTATGCACGCAACGATAGTCACGAACGGGCACATACCTAGGGAAAGTACTCTACGTACTAGGACTTCTGTCCAAGAATGGTGTCCGCGACGGGAGGGCAATGGTCGAGCAAGCAGGTTTCCCTAGTAAACCTTGTATGGTAAACATACCCAAGCGTGTCCGTATGCACGCAACGATAGTCACGAACGGGCACATACCTAGGGAAAGTACTCTACGTACTAGGACTTCTGTCCAAGAATGGTGTCCGCGACGGGAGGGCAATGGTCGAGCAAGCAGGTTTCCCTAGTAAACCTTGTATGGTAAACATACCCAAGCGTGTCCGTATGCACGCAACGATAGTCACGAACGGGCACATACCTAGGGAAAGTACTCTACGTACTAGGACTTCTGTCCAAGAATGGTGTCCGCGACGGGAGGGCAATGGTCGAGCAAGCAGGTTTCCCTAGTAAACCTTGTATGGTAAACATACCCAAGCGTGTCCGTATGCACGCAACGATAGTCACGAACGGGCACATACCTAGGGAAAGTACTCTACGTACTAGGACTTCTGTCCAAGAATGGTGTCCGCGACGGGAGGGCAATGGTCGAGCAAGCAGGTTTCCCTAGTAAACCTTGTATGGTAAACATACCCAAGCGTGTCCGTATGCACGCAACGATAGTCACGAACGGGCACATACCTAGGGAAAGTACTCTACGTACTAGGACTTCTGTCCAAGAATGGTGTCCGCGACGGGAGGGCAATGGTCGAGCAAGCAGGTTTCCCTAGTAAACCTTGTATGGTAAACATACCCAAGCGTGTCCGTATGCACGCAACGATAGTCACGAACGGGCACATACCTAGGGAAAGTACTCTACGTACTAGGACTTCTGTCCAAGAATGGTGTCCGCGACGGGAGGGCAATGGTCGAGCAAGCAGGTTTCCCTAGTAAACCTTGTATGGTAAACATACCCAAGCGTGTCCGTATGCACGCAACGATAGTCACGAACGGGCACATACCTAGGGAAAGTACTCTACGTACTAGGACTTCTGTCCAAGAATGGTGTCCGCGACGGGAGGGCAATGGTCGAGCAAGCAGGTTTCCCTAGTAAACCTTGTATGGTAAACATACCCAAGCGTGTCCGTATGCACGCAACGATAGTCACGAACGGGCACATACCTAGGGAAAGTACTCTACGTACTAGGACTTCTGTCCAAGAATGGTGTCCGCGACGGTCGGGGAATTGTGTGTTTGACTCAATTACCAAATCCTAGGAACAAACATGTAGTGTATACAAACATTAACATTAACGCGTACGTTTGGGCTGCGCACTCCAAATGGTACACAAATAAGGGTGATTTTATGATCAGACGGACAAAAACAAAGGTGGAGAAGACAGTTTTCGGCACGATGTGCACAGAGCTCATTTCGTCGTCCCGGGCGAATGGAAAAACACAAAAATCGCGAGTTTCGCCCTCGGGCTACCGCCCTCGGGCGTATCTTTCTAGGTTTCTGTCTATAAAAGGGCAGGCCAAAAGTTGACCGGTTGAGATAAGCATTTTAAGCATACAAGCACTTTATTGCAACTTTTGACACAAAAACTAGGTACGTACATGTAGATTGTACCAACATGGACATCCATGAACGCGTACGCTCGGGCTGCGCCCTCCGTGTTGTACTTTCCCTGATCGGTACACAATTTTGGTGCATGTGTACCAACATGGACATCCATGAACGCGTACGCTCGGGCTGCGCCCTCCGTGTTGTACTTTCCCTGATCGGTACACAATTTTGGTGCATGTGTACCAACATGGACATCCATGAACGCGTACGCTCGGGCTGCGCCCTCCGTGTTGTACTTTCCCTGATCGGTACACAATTTTGGTGCACGGCTATCCTGACCGGCAACTTGTACCAACATGGACATCCATGAACGCGTACGTAGTGTACTTTCCCTGATCGGTACACAATTTTGGTGCATGTGTACCAACATGGACATCCATGAACGCGTACGCTCGGGCTGCGCCCTCCGTGTTGTACTTTCCCTGATCGGTACACAATTTTGGTGCACGGCTATCCTGACCGGCAACTTGTACCAACATGGACATCCATGAACGCGTACGTAGTGTACTTTCCCTGATCGGTACACAATTTTGGTGCACGGCTATCCTGACCGGCAACTTGTACCAACATGGACATCCATGAACGCGTACGCTCGGGCTGCGCCCTCCGTGTTGTACTTTCCCTGATCGGTACACAATTTTGGTGCACGGCTATCCTGACCGGCAACTTGTACCAACATGGACATCCATGAACGCGTACGCTCGGGCTGCGCCCTCCGTGTTGTACTTTCCCTGATCGGTACACAATTTTGGTGCACGGCTATCCTGACCGGCAACTTGTACCAACATGGACATCCATGAACGCGTACGCTCGGGCTGCGCCCTCCGTGTTGTACTTTCCCTGATCGGTACACAATTTTGGTGCACGGCTATCCTGACCGGCAACTTGTACCAACATGGACATCCATGAACGCGTACGCTCGGGCTGCGCCCTCCGTGTTGTACTTTCCCTGATCGGTACACAATTTTGGTGCATGTGTACCAACATGGACATCCATGAACGCGTACGCTCGGGCTGCGCCCTCCGTGTTGTACTTTCCCTGATCGGTACACAATTTTGGTGCATGTGTACCAACATGGACATCCATGAACGCGTACGCTCGGGCTGCGCCCTCCGTGTTGTACTTTCCCTGATCGGTACACAATTTTGGTGCACGGCTATCCTGACCGGCAACTTGTACCAACATGGACATCCATGAACGCGTACGTAGTGTACTTTCCCTGATCGGTACACAATTTTGGTGCATGTGTACCAACATGGACATCCATGAACGCGTACGCTCGGGCTGCGCCCTCCGTGTTGTACTTTCCCTGATCGGTACACAATTTTGGTGCATGTGTACCAACATGGACATCCATGAACGCGTACGCTCGGGCTGCGCCCTCCGTGTTGTACTTTCCCTGATCGGTACACAATTTTGGTGCATGTGTACCAACATGGACATCCATGAACGCGTACGCTCGGGCTGCGCCCTCCGTGTTGTACTTTCCCTGATCGGTACACAATTTTGGTGCACGGCTATCCTGACCGGCAACTTGTACCAACATGGACATCCATGAACGCGTACGTAGTGTACTTTCCCTGATCGGTACACAATTTTGGTGCATGTGTACCAACATGGACATCCATGAACGCGTACGCTCGGGCTGCGCCCTCCGTGTTGTACTTTCCCTGATCGGTACACAATTTTGGTGCATGTGTACCAACATGGACATCCATGAACGCGTACGCTCGGGCTGCGCCCTCCGTGTTGTACTTTCCCTGATCGGTACACAATTTTGGTGCATGTGTACCAACATGGACATCCATGAACGCGTACGCTCGGGCTGCGCCCTCCGTGTTGTACTTTCCCTGATCGGTACACAATTTTGGTGCACGGCTATCCTGACCGGCAACTTGTACCAACATGGACATCCATGAACGCGTACGCTCGGGCTGCGCCCTCCGTGTTGTACTTTCCCTGATCGGTACACAATTTTGGTGCACGGCTATCCTGACCGGCAACTTGTACCAACATGGACATCCATGAACGCGTACGCTCGGGCTGCGCCCTCCGTGTTGTACTTTCCCTGATCGGTACACAATTTTGGTGCACGGCTATCCTGACCGGCAACTTGTACCAACATGGACATCCATGAACGCGTACGCTCGGGCTGCGCCCTCCGTGTTGTACTTTCCCTGATCGGTACACAATTTTGGTGCATGTGTACCAACATGGACATCCATGAACGCGTACGCTCGGGCTGCGCCCTCCGTGTTGTACTTTCCCTGATCGGTACACAATTTTGGTGCATGTGTACCAACATGGACATCCATGAACGCGTACGCTCGGGCTGCGCCCTCCGTGTTGTACTTTCCCTGATCGGTACACAATTTTGGTGCACGGCTATCCTGACCGGCAACTTGTACCAACATGGACATCCATGAACGCGTACGTAGTGTACTTTCCCTGATCGGTACACAATTTTGGTGCATGTGTACCAACATGGACATCCATGAACGCGTACGCTCGGGCTGCGCCCTCCGTGTTGTACTTTCCCTGATCGGTACACAATTTTGGTGCATGTGTACCAACATGGACATCCATGAACGCGTACGCTCGGGCTGCGCCCTCCGTGTTGTACTTTCCCTGATCGGTACACAATTTTGGTGCATGTGTACCAACATGGACATCCATGAACGCGTACGCTCGGGCTGCGCCCTCCGTGTTGTACTTTCCCTGATCGGTACACAATTTTGGTGCACGGCTATCCTGACCGGCAACTTGTACCAACATGGACATCCATGAACGCGTACGTAGTGTACTTTCCCTGATCGGTACACAATTTTGGTGCATGTGTACCAACATGGACATCCATGAACGCGTACGCTCGGGCTGCGCCCTCCGTGTTGTACTTTCCCTGATCGGTACACAATTTTGGTGCATGTGTACCAACATGGACATCCATGAACGCGTACGCTCGGGCTGCGCCCTCCGTGTTGTACTTTCCCTGATCGGTACACAATTTTGGTGCATGTGTACCAACATGGACATCCATGAACGCGTACGCTCGGGCTGCGCCCTCCGTGTTGTACTTTCCCTGATCGGTACACAATTTTGGTGCACGGCTATCCTGACCGGCAACTTGTACCAACATGGACATCCATGAACGCGTACGTAGTGTACTTTCCCTGATCGGTACACAATTTTGGTGCATGTGTACCAACATGGACATCCATGAACGCGTACGCTCGGGCTGCGCCCTCCGTGTTGTACTTTCCCTGATCGGTACACAATTTTGGTGCATGTGTACCAACATGGACATCCATGAACGCGTACGCTCGGGCTGCGCCCTCCGTGTTGTACTTTCCCTGATCGGTACACAATTTTGGTGCATGTGTACCAACATGGACATCCATGAACGCGTACGCTCGGGCTGCGCCCTCCGTGTTGTACTTTCCCTGATCGGTACACAATTTTGGTGCACGGCTATCCTGACCGGCAACTTGTACCAACATGGACATCCATGAACGCGTACGTAGTGTACTTTCCCTGATCGGTACACAATTTTGGTGCACGGCTTAGGAAATGGGCTTAAAATGTTATCACTCAATCCATTTAATCTTGTATAGTCGATACTTACCGTGCCGACCAAGTAGGACACGATACAAGGCAATGTTGTTTGAGTAATAATATATCCGCCATACATTTCAGTACAAAATTGCTCGGTCAGACCTACGGCGGGCCATAACTCGAATACTAAACGTCGCAGACATGGGTCGTAGAACAATTTTAAGCTCGTCTAATCATTCTCTATCCGATTCTGGATAGTGGTTTTTTGACCACTTTTCATCATTTTGTGACACCCCGAACCTAGGGACAGCTCCCTAGCTTTTTGCAAAAAAGTGCACCGAACGGGCCGGAGAGCTCGAGTAGTCAAAAAAAATTTTTTCGCTAAAAACCCTCAAAACGTGTCAGAAACACACCCTAGATGATGAAAAGTGCAACCAGAAAGTCAACCGACAACATGCCCGGGGGTACCAATTTGCTCTACGCGTCCCTAGGTAGGGTACTTTTTCATACAAACATCAATGTGCACGGTGCACAAAGTGCGCGGAACAAAAATTGCTCGGTCAGACCTACGGCGGGCCATAACTCGAATACTAAACGTCGCAGACATGGGTCGTAGAACAATTTTAAGCTCGTCTAATCATTCTCTATCCGATTCTGGATAGTGGTTTTTTGACCACTTTTCATCATTTTGTGACACCCCGAACCTAGGGACAGCTCCCTAGCTTTTTGCAAAAAAGTGCACCGAACGGGCCGGAGAGCTCGAGTAGTCAAAAAAATTTTTTTCGCTAAAAACCCTCAAAACGTGTCAGAAACACACCCTAGATGATGAAAAGTGCAACCAGAAAGTCAACCGACAACATGCCCGGGGGTACCAATTTGCTCTACGCGTCCCTAGGTAGGGTACTTTTTCATACAAACATCAATGTGCACGGTGCACAAAGTGCGCGGAACAAAAATTGCTCGGTCAGACCTACGGCGGGCCATAACTCGAATACTAAACGTCGCAGACATGGGTCGTAGAACAATTTTAAGCTCGTCTAATCATTCTCTATCCGATTCTGGATAGTGGTTTTTTGACCACTTTTCATCATTTTGTGACACCCCGAACCTAGGGACAGCTCCCTAGCTTTTTGCAAAAAAGTGCACCGAACGGGCCGGAGAGCTCGAGTAGTCAAAAAAATTTTTTTCGCTAAAAACCCTCAAAACGTGTCAGAAACACACCCTAGATGATGAAAAGTGCAACCAGAAAGTCAACCGACAACATGCCCGGGGGTACCAATTTGCTCTACGCGTCCCTAGGTAGGGTACTTTTTCATACAAACATCAATGTGCACGGTGCACAAAGTGCGCGGAACAAAAATTGCTCGGTCAGACCTACGGCGGGCCATAACTCGAATACTAAACGTCGCAGACATGGGTCGTAGAACAATTTTAAGCTCGTCTAATCATTCTCTATCCGATTCTGGATAGTGGTTTTTTGACCACTTTTCATCATTTTGTGACACCCCGAACCTAGGGACAGCTCCCTAGCTTTTTGCAAAAAAGTGCACCGAACGGGCCGGAGAGCTCGAGTAGTCAAAAAAATTTTTTTCGCTAAAAACCCTCAAAACGTGTCAGAAACACACCCTAGATGATGAAAAGTGCAACCAGAAAGTCAACCGACAACATGCCCGGGGGTACCAATTTGCTCTACGCGTCCCTAGGTAGGGTACTTTTTCATACAAACATCAATGTGCACGGTGCACAAAGTGCGCGGAACAAAAATTGCTCGGTCAGACCTACGGCGGGCCATAACTCGAATACTAAACGTCGCAGACATGGGTCGTAGAACAATTTTAAGCTCGTCTAATCATTCTCTATCCGATTCTGGATAGTGGTTTTTTGACCACTTTTCATCATTTTGTGACACCCCGAACCTAGGGACAGCTCCCTAGCTTTTTGCAAAAAAGTGCACCGAACGGGCCGGAGAGCTCGAGTAGTCAAAAAAATTTTTTTCGCTAAAAACCCTCAAAACGTGTCAGAAACACACCCTAGATGATGAAAAGTGCAACCAGAAAGTCAACCGACAACATGCCCGGGGGTACCAATTTGCTCTACGCGTCCCTAGGTAGGGTACTTTTTCATACAAACATCAATGTGCACGGTGCACAAAGTGCGCGGAACAAAAATTGCTCGGTCAGACCTACGGCGGGCCATAACTCGAATACTAAACGTCGCAGACATGGGTCGTAGAACAATTTTAAGCTCGTCTAATCATTCTCTATCCGATTCTGGATAGTGGTTTTTTGACCACTTTTCATCATTTTGTGACACCCCGAACCTAGGGACAGCTCCCTAGCTTTTTGCAAAAAAGTGCACCGAACGGGCCGGAGAGCTCGAGTAGTCAAAAAAATTTTTTTCGCTAAAAACCCTCAAAACGTGTCAGAAACACACCCTAGATGATGAAAAGTGCAACCAGAAAGTCAACCGACAACATGCCCGGGGGTACCAATTTGCTCTACGCGTCCCTAGGTAGGGTACTTTTTCATACAAACATCAATGTGCACGGTGCACAAAGTGCGCGGAACAAAAATTGCTCGGTCAGACCTACGGCGGGCCATAACTCGAATACTAAACGTCGCAGACATGGGTCGTAGAACAATTTTAAGCTCGTCTAATCATTCTCTATCCGATTCTGGATAGTGGTTTTTTGACCACTTTTCATCATTTTGTGACACCCCGAACCTAGGGACAGCTCCCTAGCTTTTTGCAAAAAAGTGCACCGAACGGGCCGGAGAGCTCGAGTAGTCAAAAAAATTTTTTTCGCTAAAAACCCTCAAAACGTGTCAGAAACACACCCTAGATGATGAAAAGTGCAACCAGAAAGTCAACCGACAACATGCCCGGGGGTACCAATTTGCTCTACGCGTCCCTAGGTAGGGTACTTTTTCATACAAACATCAATGTGCACGGTGCACAAAGTGCGCGGAACAAAAATTGCTCGGTCAGACCTACGGCGGGCCATAACTCGAATACTAAACGTCGCAGACATGGGTCGTAGAACAATTTTAAGCTCGTCTAATCATTCTCTATCCGATTCTGGATAGTGGTTTTTTGACCACTTTTCATCATTTTGTGACACCCCGAACCTAGGGACAGCTCCCTAGCTTTTTGCAAAAAAGTGCACCGAACGGGCCGGAGAGCTCGAGTAGTCAAAAAAATTTTTTTCGCTAAAAACCCTCAAAACGTGTCAGAAACACACCCTAGATGATGAAAAGTGCAACCAGAAAGTCAACCGACAACATGCCCGGGGGTACCAATTTGCTCTACGCGTCCCTAGGTAGGGTACTTTTTCATACAAACATCAATGTGCACGGTGCACAAAGTGCGCGGAACAAAAATTGCTCGGTCAGACCTACGGCGGGCCATAACTCGAATACTAAACGTCGCAGACATGGGTCGTAGAACAATTTTAAGCTCGTCTAATCATTCTCTATCCGATTCTGGATAGTGGTTTTTTGACCACTTTTCATCATTTTGTGACACCCCGAACCTAGGGACAGCTCCCTAGCTTTTTGCAAAAAAGTGCACCGAACGGGCCGGAGAGCTCGAGTAGTCAAAAAAATTTTTTTCGCTAAAAACCCTCAAAACGTGTCAGAAACACACCCTAGATGATGAAAAGTGCAACCAGAAAGTCAACCGACAACATGCCCGGGGGTACCAATTTGCTCTACGCGTCCCTAGGTAGGGTACTTTTTCATACAAACATCAATGTGCACGGTGCACAAAGTGCGCGGAACAAAAATTGCTCGGTCAGACCTACGGCGGGCCATAACTCGAATACTAAACGTCGCAGACATGGGTCGTAGAACAATTTTAAGCTCGTCTAATCATTCTCTATCCGATTCTGGATAGTGGTTTTTTGACCACTTTTCATCATTTTGTGACACCCCGAACCTAGGGACAGCTCCCTAGCTTTTTGCAAAAAAGTGCACCGAACGGGCCGGAGAGCTCGAGTAGTCAAAAAAATTTTTTTCGCTAAAAACCCTCAAAACGTGTCAGAAACACACCCTAGATGATGAAAAGTGCAACCAGAAAGTCAACCGACAACATGCCCGGGGGTACCAATTTGCTCTACGCGTCCCTAGGTAGGGTACTTTTTCATACAAACATCAATGTGCACGGTGCACAAAGTGCGCGGAACAAAAATTGCTCGGTCAGACCTACGGCGGGCCATAACTCGAATACTAAACGTCGCAGACATGGGTCGTAGAACAATTTTAAGCTCGTCTAATCATTCTCTATCCGATTCTGGATAGTGGTTTTTTGACCACTTTTCATCATTTTGTGACACCCCGAACCTAGGGACAGCTCCCTAGCTTTTTGCAAAAAAGTGCACCGAACGGGCCGGAGAGCTCGAGTAGTCAAAAAAATTTTTTTCGCTAAAAACCCTCAAAACGTGTCAGAAACACACCCTAGATGATGAAAAGTGCAACCAGAAAGTCAACCGACAACATGCCCGGGGGTACCAATTTGCTCTACGCGTCCCTAGGTAGGGTACTTTTTCATACAAACATCAATGTGCACGGTGCACAAAGTGCGCGGAACAAAAATTGCTCGGTCAGACCTACGGCGGGCCATAACTCGAATACTAAACGTCGCAGACATGGGTCGTAGAACAATTTTAAGCTCGTCTAATCATTCTCTATCCGATTCTGGATAGTGGTTTTTTGACCACTTTTCATCATTTTGTGACACCCCGAACCTAGGGACAGCTCCCTAGCTTTTTGCAAAAAAGTGCACCGAACGGGCCGGAGAGCTCGAGTAGTCAAAAAAATTTTTTTCGCTAAAAACCCTCAAAACGTGTCAGAAACACACCCTAGATGATGAAAAGTGCAACCAGAAAGTCAACCGACAACATGCCCGGGGGTACCAATTTGCTCTACGCGTCCCTAGGTAGGGTACTTTTTCATACAAACATCAAAGTGCGCTTAGCAAAAGTTCTCCGTCAGACCTACGGCGGGCCATAACTCGAAAACTAAACGTCGCAGACATGGGTCGTAGAACAATTTTAAGTTCGTCTAATGATTCTACATCCGATTCTGGATAGTGGTTTTTTGACCACTTTTCAAAATTTTGTGACACCCCAAACCTAGGGGCAGCTCCCTAGCTTTTGTCAAAAAATGGTCACCGAACGGGCCGGAGAGCTCGAGTAGTCAAAAAATTTTTTTTCGCCAAAATCACTGAAAACGTGTAGAAAACGCATTTTAGATGATGAAAAGTGAAACCAGAACGTCAAACAACAACTTTTTTGGGGGTACCCTTTTTACTCTACGGGCCCCTAGGTAAGGCGCGCCATTAGCGCTTTCCTCTCGAGTTCCCAACTTTTGCCCTCCTGGGAACATGATCATTTGTTCATTGCCTACTATAGGGAGGGTACCTTGCTCCGAGGTCAAAAATGAAAATTTCACCAAATCGTAGTTTTTACCTCTATTTTGTCGTAGGAGCATGGTTTGAGGTGTCGGTGGGTCATTTCGGCCCCCATTTGGGTCATACGTCCCCTCCCCGATTTAGTTCGTCGTATGACCATAGTCCGAACTTATGAAGCAAAAGTGGTGTCTGGTGGTGTCTGCCGATGATCTTAACCTATGATTTCGAGTTGATATGCGTATATTAGAGTAAAATTAGGCCTTGTAGTACACGGCTTATGCCCCGGACTAGGTGTCCCGGGGACAAAATCTCGAAAATTACAGACACCCCAGCATCGCTTAAGGTGGTCAGTAGCAAATATATTTTTGGGTCTTCGGACCCATGAAGAGACAGTAGCTGGCTAGTTTGCTGTACTCTTACGCTGAGAACTGGCAGCGTAGAGGGTCTACGGACCCTGAAAGGACCTACCCAACCTTTCAAAAAGCTCCCTGGAGCGGTACATCACGGGTCTACGGACCCTAAGACTTCGTCGTGATGGTTTCAAGCATAAAAGTCGTAACAGTTTAAGAGGTTTTCGTAAGCGTATATTAAATGCATGCTTGAAACTAAGCTTCGTTGTCTTTAAACACTGCAAGACCAATCGAACTTTTTAGGGAAACTCGAAGGATTCACGCTAAGCTCGATGAGCTATTAAGGGTAGTGGTGCATGGTTTGTCGGCGTTCCTTGGATCTAATCCATTGAACAAATGTGTCTGGGGTCATGGTGCAGGTAAAATAGCGTGATGAAACCGGGTTTCCCTTACCAAATGTGGCATAACTTTCCCTGAGAGCGAAGCTCAGACCCACGTAGGGGAGAGCAAAGTGGAACTTAAATGTTCTATGCAGCAAATGTTCGCCATGCGGATAAACAAGTTGGAATAGCTCAATGTAGTGTAATGCAAACACGAATCGCAATTAACGATAAGGGGACCCAGAAGCAATTCTGCGGAACCCTCGGGGGAGGTGTGAGTTGATATAATTAGAGGTGATAGTCCAAGTTGTTCGAGCTCCGGCTCGGCAGCCGATACGAGGTTCCTGTTGAGCTTGTACATCGCGCAGAGGCGCCGTTCGGTTCTAGCAATGATTCCCGCCACCATGTTTCATGCGTGCAGAGGTCCGTTAGAGCTCGAGCAATGTGTCCCGCCGTGATTACGAAAAAGTTTAACAGTTGACTAAGTTGGGGGTGTGTTCAAGTAATCGCGCAGAGATGCCGATCGGTTTCTAGCAATGTTTCCCGTCACAAGGTGGTATTGGCACCTGTGCAGAGTGACCGTTAGCAATGTCTCCCGTATCACGGTGGTGTTCTACCACTAGTGCAGAGTGACCGCTAGCAATGTCTCCCGTCACAAGGTGGTAGCCCAGTAGTGCAGAGAAGCCGCTAGCAAGTCTCCCGTCACAGAGTAAGCAGGTCCGCGAAGTGCAGAGTAGCCGTTAGCAATGTCTCCCGTATCACGGTGGTATCATTCCACTAGTGCAGAGTGACCGCTAGCAATGCTTCCCGACACACGGCGGTAGCTTACGCAGTGCAGAGAGACTCAGGAGCAAAGTCTTCCGACACACGGTGGTAACTCGACGAGGTGCAGAGTAACCGTTAGCAATGTCTCCCGTATCACGGTGGAGTTCTTCCACTAGTGCAGAGTGACCGCTAGCAATGTTTCCCGACACATCGAAGGAGTAGATCCACGAAGTGCAGAAAGATCGCTGAACCAATCAATGCATCCCGTCGTGGAGAGCTTACACGCCCGTAGGACAAAACAGTGGGGTGTATCCAAGTGAAACATTAGTATACATGAGAGTGCAGAGTACCGATTGGACTATAGTGGTCAAAACGCAGCCGGGTAATTCAACTCTGTAGCCGTACAAAGGTATCCGCCTGTTAGAAGGACACCGTACGGTTTACAGTTTTAACAAAAATGCAGCCGCGGTAATTTCAACCCAACCCACTATAGCCATTCAATGTATCCGTCATAATCATGTATACCGATCGGAGTAGCCAAAGACAATGTTCGTCTAGTGTTGTTGGGGTGTATGCGCGCAGAGATGCCGTTCGGTTTAAAGCAATGTTTCCCGTCACGAGGTGGTATTGGCACCTGTGCAGAGTGACCGTTAGCAATGTCTCCCGTATCACGGTGGAGTTCTTCCACTAGTGCAGAGTGACCGCTAGCAATGTCTCCCGTCACAAGGTGGTAGCCCAGCAGTGCAGAGAAGCCGCTTTCAGCAATGTTTCCCGTCACGAGGTGGTATTGGCACCTGTGCAGAGTGACCGTTAGCAATGTCTCCCGTATCACGGTGGAGTTCTTCCACTAGTGCAGAGTGACCGCTAGCAATGTCTCCCGTCACAAGGTGGTAGCCCAGTAGTGCAGAGAAGCCGCTGTAGCAAAGTCTCCCGTATCACGGTGGAGTTCTTCCACTAGTGCAGAGAGATCGCTGAACCGTGCAATGTGTCCCGTCGTGCGCACCCGTTCGACCAGATGTAACAAGTTGGGGTGCAAGTTGCAAGTTCACGCGCAGAGATGCCGTTCGGTTTAAAGCAATGTTTCCCGTCACGAGGTGGTATTGGCACCTGTGCAGAGTGACCGTTAGCAATGTCTCCCGTATCACGGTGGAGTTCTTCCACTAGTGCAGAGTGACCGCTAGCAATGTCTCCCGTCACATTGGTGGTAGCCCAGCAGTGCAGAGAAGCCGCTTTCAGCAATGTTTCCCGTCACGAGGTGGTATTGGCACCTGTGCAGAGTGACCGTTAGCAATGTCTCCCGTATCACGGTGGAGTTCTTCCACTAGTGCAGAGTGACCGCTAGCAATGTCTCCCGTCACATTGGTGGTAGCCCAGCAGTGCAGAGAAGCCGCTGTAGCAAAGTCTCCCGTATCACGGTGGTATCATTCCACTAGTGCAGAGAGATCGCTGAACCGTTCAATGTGTCCCGTCGTGGTGTGCTTGTAGCGAGCACGTAGGATACACCTTGCTTTGTTGGTTTGGGATAGGAGTGGTCGCGCAACTGCCTCCACGCCGCAGAGTGCCAGTTCGGATTGAAGGTCAACTTTAGCCGTTCAATGCATCAGTCGGTGGGTGTTCAGATGGCATCACAACTTCCCCTAGGTGCTCAAGTTGGTTGGGTTGCTAAACATATACACATGCGCAGAGTATCGTACGAACTAGCAAAGTCTCCCGTCACGGTGGTAAAGTAATGAGTACCATGCAGTGCAGAGAGATCGTTAGTGCGTGCAATGTACCAGTCGAAGTGTTGTGTTCGCGCATGCGCAGAGTATCGTACGAACTAGCAAAGTCTCCCGTCACGGTGGTTGAGAGTCCC